>NW_026775198.1:127500-147500 GCF_963082965.1 Carassius carassius
CACACTCCTGGCCATCGCCGTCATCCTCGCCTTCGTCATGGGCGCCGTCTTCTCCGGCATCGTGGTGTACTGTGTGTGTGACCACCGGCGACGAGACTTCGAGTTGCCCGGCCGCAAAGACAAGGACTCGGTCCAGTCCCGACGGGGATCCATGAACAGCGTCACCAAGCTGACGGGGCTCTTCGAGACGCAAGCCACAGATGGACGGCCAGAAGCCATTATGACCCCGCTCATGCACAACGGCCACTTGACCAACGGCAGGATGCTCATCAAAGCTGAACAGCAAATGGATCTGACCGCCCTGCCCACGCCCGAGTCCACGCCCATGCAGCCGCGCCGCAAGCCCAGCCGAGGCAGCCGCGAGTGGGAGCGCCACCAGAACCTGATCAACGCCTGCACCAAAGACTTGCCCTCCATGGGTTCTGCGGTCATCCCGACGGACCTGCAGCTGCGGGCGTCTCCGGGCCACATCCCCAGCGTGGTGGTGCTGCCTTTGCCCCAACACCAGCAGGCCTACCAGCACGAGTACGTGGAGCAGCCGCACCGAGGAGACCTCGCAGATGACCAGGCCGCCACACTGGAGTACAAGTCCCTCAAGAGTCCGTGTCACAGCCTCAGCCTGGCGGACGGTGAGGGAGCGCCGCCACGTGTGCCCCAGCGAGAAGCGTCTCTGAGCGCCGTGGTCCTGCCGGCCGTCCCACAGATGGGCAAGAGGCTGGACATGCATTCGTCTGTATACGGCCGTGGCTATCCCATGAACTCGGGCCTCAAGAAACAGCACAACACCAACTCGTCCAACTCATCCCACATGTCCAGGAACCACAGCTTCCGTGTGGAGACGCCTCCTCCGCCCGCTCCGCAGCGCGTGGACTCCATGCACATCTCCTCCCATCACCCCAGCCTGAGCTCGTACGGCTCTCTCTCCAGGCATCTCAAACCTGACGTCCCTCCTAAACCATCACTGGTGTCCCTTTCCACGAAGGTCAGGTCCAGCGACTCCTGCACATAAAAGACGGAGAACGTGAAAGTGTGTCTGCTTTGTGCAGCTGTGTACAGGAAATGCAACTCACTTTTTTTGGTTTTGTTTTGTATGTTTTGAAATACACGTCGAGCTCAGGCTGATGAGGGCGAACATCTGGGGCAACTCTTGGAGATTTCGTCCGGTGGCAGCAGTGTTGCCGATGGTCATTTTCTGCCAAAAGCACATCGGAGACGGGCACAGAAGCAACGCGAAGCCCGGTTATCAAGCACTTGGACACACAGCGAGTTCAGACGGGAACAGCTGCTGGAGTTTACCATGGAAAACTGTGAAAACCGCCATCGAGTAAAAGCAATCAAGTTCTGCCTTCGTGCAAGAGTTCAACACGTCTACTGAAACTGTTGACTAAATAACACATGACTGTTAATACTAATAGCAGGTTTTATTTATTTTTTAATAAAGTGCTTTTGCAGAAAGAGCGTCTCTTTTAGGCTCAAATGAGACAGGAACGATCGTTTTAATTTGAATTAATCAAGTGTGAAATTATTTAAAGTCATTAAACTGGAGCCAGTACTTCTCTTGGGATGTCAGAAGTCAGAGACGAGGGAAGCCTCAGTATGGAAGGAATATTTCTCGAGCCGTGCCAGAGGGGCTTACAGCCCACAGACAGGAACTCCTGAATCTCTCCTCTTCTTCATCCGAGTGCCATTCTCGCCGCACTTGAGACGCTTTCAATCGTAGTCCCGACCACACGGCCCTTTCGCCGAATCATTTCAGCCTGTTTTTCTCCTTCCACCTGTAAATTTGTGCCTTACACCCCTGAGTAGTGAAGCGTTTGTTAGCTGTTAACTGTCGTAGTTCTTATGAAGATGTTTCGTTTGATAAAAAAAAAAAAGAACAGTAAAAAAACACGTAATTGAAGTTGAAGAATGTAGGTGTTGTCGTCGTCGACTCTGGTCCCTTTGATAACCACAAATGACTCTTGATTTCTGATTGTGCCAATCACGATTCTCATCGTGCTGGAAGAATGTTTTATTTTGTTTTCCTTTTTTACTTTTCACCAAGTCAAGATGATGTTTTACACTGTCTGTAGATGACTTGTTGTGTATCTGTGGATCGGGCTGCTTCGAGGCAATAAGAGAAAAACACACAAACGATCCAGATATAACGTTTCTCCCAAACACACACACACACAAGCTTTCTAATGTATACGATCAAACACAGTTTTTAGGCAGAGAATACAGGCTGGCTCCTGTTTAGATATGCACTCCGATAATATTAGGAAACAGATTAATGTTTGTGACAGATGCCGATTAATATAATTTTCTAGCTCTATGGTTGTGATGTAAAATGAGGGATTGTTATTGAACTATTTTGACACATGTTTTATTGAACTTGACGTCCAGGAATCTAGTTTTGGCTTTGTAGATGTTGACTTCACCCGATTCTCTGAACTTATCCGCTCCGGCCGAAGCGAACGGAGCTCGAGGTTTCCGAGCTGGTGCCTTTCTAGACGCCACTAGACTTTGGAAGTGGAGTTTGTTCTCTTGTAAGATATGGTTTCATCACCGGCCCTCTCCCACATCTGATTCACGGCTAAATGTATGTTGTAAAGAAATTCTCTTTAATAAATGGAAAAAAGTAATAAAAACATTTCAGATTCTTTTCGTAGAGCATGTGTGTTTTGTGTAACGTGAGGTGGATGTCTTCACGCTATGATGAGTGCTTTAGGTAAGCGTCGTCACATGAGGGTTTGGCACCTCCACAGCAAAGACTCGATTGTTGAGGATCTGTAACCATGAATAAACACGCCGATAAGAATCGCTCTGGAGCCCCGAGTGGCCCTTCCAGACGCCCGTCTTCAGACATGATGACAGATTAAATGTTTCTGGGCCATTGAAGGTCTCCGGTGTCCTGTTCCTTTGTCTCAACATGCTCTCTTGTCTTCACTGTTAGTTCATACGATATGCACAACAGTACCTGGGTTACTAACTACCTGCTTTGTGTTCTGCAAACAGAGACTGAATCAGCTGAGATCCACACAATGGCTTTGACCTCCAGAACCTCGGCTCTGTCAAATTCAATTGTTTACACGTGTGATGCAGATCTGATTCCTTCTCAGCATCTGATATCTGCTAATGACCCTCACCTCGTCTTTTCTGCTGCTGTCAGACTCGTTTCACTCGTGTAGCTGAAAAAACAGCCGTTTAATTGACGTCAGCTGCGAGCGTATGATCTAGCTGATAACTAAAGCTCGAGTCTAGAGTGAAACCTCACAAAAGATCCTGAATAAATCTCATTTATTCCTTTTGAACCCTATCAGCGCTACATGAAGTGAACCCATCACAGTCAGTGCCTCGTAATAAATCACATTCATGACACGTGACATTTCACTCTCGAGATGTTTCAGTGCAATAACAGTCAGATTTTAGATAAATGTTCCACAAAACACTGTGTTTTCATGCACTGCTCAGTTTTTGCTGTTTTGCTTCCATATCAAGTCTCTTCTTTCAGACGAGTGGAGAGAAAACATCCAAAACACACATTTAGGTGTTTGTTTTATTGCGCTTTATTATTTTACGTCTGTAGATTTCAATCTTTAAAAGAGTTTTTTCTCTTACAAACAGCAATCTTTACAGCTTTATTCCTCTCTATATTCTGAAGGTTTGTTCATATTTCACATGGAGAAAATGTGCTTGTTTTCTGTCTGTTGGCAGTATTTTCTGATTTATGGAGTGATAAAAAGAGAAATTCAGAATCTCCGCTGGAAAAACTGTCAACAAAATGAAAGAGTTTTGAACCTGGCTTTATTCAATGTTCAGATATTTATGTGCTTGGTTATGTATGCAAATTATTGGAAAAATGTACATTAATGCATTTGGCTGATGCTTTTATCCAAAGCAAAATCATTAAAGCCATTCCCTGGGAATCAAACCCATGACCTTGCCACTGTTTGCATGATAATCTATGGATATTTAATTAGATAATGCCTTATTTGCATATTTCAACATAAATTGTTTTTAGAAAACGTGAAATGCAAAAAATATGATAATCAATATTAGGATATTTAATGGCCTGTAAGTGAAAGTATTTAGACGTGTTTACACCTGAAACTATCTTGACACGCTGTTTTCCAGACTAGTGTTTGGTCATGTGATGAGACCCCCCCCCCCCCGGCGTGGACTGAATCCCTGGATGTGGTGATGGAGGGATGTAAGCCGCGGCTGGCACCGGGATCAAAACAGAATGCTCTACTTTGCCTCGGCTTGTAAAACTCTTGGGCATAAAGAGCGTGAAGCTTCTTGAGAAGCGTGAGTTTGCTGAAGTGATACGAGCCGCTCAATCCCTTCAACCACAACAAAGCGAGGCTCTGTGAGCCTGTGTGAACGTGTTTCTGAGCTCAGAGTCACTTCAGACGAAAGCAGATCATCTGTGACAGGATCTGACAGACTGCTGAAGGTCGTGACCTCGTCTCCAGAGGATCCTGGAGGAAGCTGGCTTTCAGTCTGCCGTGTTTTATCCCAGAATGCTCGGTCTGTTCGCTGCTTTATCTCTGCTGCCAGACACCAGCCATTCTCAGATGATTTATCAGTCTGTCCCAGCTAACAGGGAACATCCTCAAACATCTCTAAAAGTTATATAAATGTTAAATAACATTCTTAAAGTAATGGAACTAAATGTGACATTCTCAATGATAAGAGAAAATATTCTTGGATCAACATTCTCTGAACATCTTTATGATGTTGTTTGTACTTTCTGAGATTCTAAGAAACATTTTTTGTATCCTATAAATAACCTTCTAATCACAACAAGAAAGCAGACAGCGGATGACTAACCCACTTTTGAATGATGACTGATGACGTAGATTTATATCCCATACTGTAGAACTAAGCGGTAACATCTTTATCACTCAGTTGAATAAGGATAGGTCTTAGGAACATTGTATTTTTTTTACATTATTTATTGTAATTTTAACATCATTTGTACATTAGTTATTTAATTGTGTTTAGTCCATGTGGATTTTAGTTTTTAGTGATGCTGGGAACTTTAAAGTACTTTATCATACGTTGTTTTAATGTCTGTGATGTATGTAAAATGTGAAAGAGCTTCTCTGTGACGGTGTGTTTGCTCAGGTGTGCTCGAGGACGCCTCGCTTCTGTTAAGTGCTCATTTCAGCTCAGAGCTGAAGGTCAGATGGATCTCTGTGTGTGTCGAGCCTCAGATGGATTTTCTGTCTCCCAGGAAATGATTTCCAGAATCATGTTAACAGCAGCCCTTCAGAATGAGGGATAGTGTCATTGAACACCAAAGGACACGGCATAACGACTCCATGTTTGATTACTGAGCTTAATTAACACAGTTACAGGATCAGTTACATTGCTGTTCCTATTCTAAAGCATCACAGTCCTGATGCATTCACCCAAAGGTTAGAGATCAGACGCTCATTCAGGATCCCTGCAGAGATCAGTGGGAGGAAGTGATGTCACAGCTGATGTGTGTGTGTGTGTGTGTGTGTAGCTGAAATGAGAGCAGCAGCTGCTTCATCCATAATGAATGAGCTCCTCCCCCTCCGTCTCAGGTGTCCTCCAGCTGTGACACGATTTGCATGTAGCCCCGCCCACTTTTATAATCATACTGACAACCCAAGGAAGGTGACACACACACAGATGCTCCCTCACCTTGAGAAGAGAAGCTGATTTACTGCAGTGATCATCATCATCCTCATCATCATGCAGTGAAAGCATCTCGACTGAAGCTCTTTTATCAGAACTGAGACAGAGACCATCTGATCTGTGATTCCTGCATTCTAACACAATGTCTAGTCAAGTCATCTTTATTACTACAGCACTTTATACAGATTGTGTCAAAGCAGCGTCACCGAGATAAACAAATTTAAGCTCTGAATCAAAGACCACTCCCAGGTTTCTTACTTTCTTACGCAGATTAGCCTCATTTAACTGTAAAATGTTCTGTGCCATCCATAACTTAATCTGATAGTATTAAGTCATCAAATCACCTAACTCTTCACAATCACCTGCATTCAGTGGAAGATAGAGTTGTGCATGAAAATGGTATGCAACATTGTATTTCTGACAAATAGAACCAAGCGGAAGCATAAATAAAGAAAATAAAATGGGCCCCAACATTGATCCTTGGGGAACCCCACAAAAAGAAGCTGCAGAATCAGAAAAGTAATTGCCCAAATGAAATATAGAACTTCTATCCTTTAAATAAGAACAAAACCATTTGAGAGCATTTCCCCCGAATGCCCACCCATTGACTTAATTGATTTAAAAGGATGTCATGATTAATCGTGTCAAAATACTGCCGTAAGGTCAAGAATAATCAAAAAAGCACCCTTTCCTGATTCAGAAGCGAGCATTAAGTCATTGTGTACTTTTAAAAGGGCAGTCTCTGAACTATACTTTGATCTAAAACAAGACTGAAATTCATCGAAAACTATCCACATTTTTATTCAAGAATGAGATGAGCTGATGATAAACAGCCTTTAATTTTTTGGATAAAAAAGGGAGCTTGGAAATGGGGCGATAGTTATTTAAAACTGAAGGATCCAGTCTAGGCTTTTTCAAAGGTGTGTTGTATTATAGCATGTTTTAGGCAAGATGGAACTATACCATTTACTAGGCTACTATTAATAATATCAACAATGTTTTGGCCTACAACATCTAAAACTTGGAGAAGGAGATGAGAAGGAATGACATCTAAAGCACAATTTGTAGGTTTTAAATGCTGGACTATGTTTACTAAATTAGTGAAACTTGCTCAAAGTCAGAGAAGACGGTTTGAGTGTTCGTTTGAGTGAAGGGCTGTAGGGTCATTGTGAAGCTCCTCAGTGATCTCAGTGTTCGTCTCTCTCTCACACTCTATCTCTCTCTCTCCCTCTATCTCTCTCTCTCTGTCTCTCTCTCCCTCTATCTCTCTCTCTCTATCTCTCTCTCTCACACACACTCTCTCTCTCTCCGGCTCTCAGCTCAATTCTTTTTCTTTTCTCTCTTCGTTTAGCTGCTCTTGCCCTCAAGACCCGTTCACATGAATCAGGCACATGCTTGCTCACTATTGTTTTAGTAAGTTTATGACTTCAGAGTGCCAGGAGACGGATAACAGACTAACATGAAGATTTCCATCGAGCTGATCTGTCAGCACTGATAACGAGCATCATCAGGGCATTAAAACACAAATGTCCAGTTCTGATGACTCTCTGTCTGAATAAAACTGGCCGGGATGAAAGAGGATTCCAGCAGAGCCAAGAACACTAAAATTAGGGCAGAATTCATGAATTCTTTAAGTGTTTCTGTGAAGTGTTTCTCTTTCACACACACACACAAACACACACACTTACACACACATACTCACACTCACACACATACAGTACACACACTGTCTTGCATTTGTGGTTTACGGGAACTCTCCACAGGTATAATGGTTTTTATACTGTACAAACTGTATTTTCTATAGTCCTACACAAACCCTACACCTGGCCCTTCTCCTCATAGAACTGGAGATAGCATGAAATAGCCCTAAACCTATCCCTCACAGATTTGGGGAAGCAGTGGGATCAAACTCTAACTGACTCAGGCCCTAAACGTATCCCTGACAGCTCAAGGGGTCAGCCTTGGGTGCTCGAGCTGTTCTCTGGCCTACAAGATGGGGTCTGAGTGGACTAGAGGCGGTTTGAGTATTTCCCCAGAGGGCATCTCCTGGCCAGAACTTGATCAGTCGTTTGGAGCAGATACGGGTTTGCTTAAATGTATAACCCTGGAAGCCAAAGCCCTGCTTTTCGTTACCCTACAAGGATAGTTTTGGGAATGTGGGGTAAATTACAAGCTAGGGGTTCTTTGACCTTTTTTGTCTTATGTTTGGTTGTTGTGGTTTGGCCCACATGCCCATCGAGGCATTTTCCCTGGAGGAGGAGTCTAACATGCATGCTGTTGTAATTTTCAAGAAACCTAACCTTGGCCAGAGCCATCGGACTTGACATACTGGAAAATCACATGTTAGTGCGGTGGGCACTTCTTTCTTGGTTTTGCTCAGGGAACTGTAATGCCGGGCTGGGTTTATTCAGTCAGGATCATTGGGCTTGGGCTGATTTTGCCGGTTCAGAGCAGGTTTGACCAAGGACCTTGCATTTCTTTACCTAGTTTGTGACAAAGTGACGTGACAAACAGCCAAGTATGGTGACCCATACTCAGAATTCATGCTCTGCATTTAACCCATCCAAAGGCCCGAGTCTCAAACTCACTACCTTAGGGTTAGGAGTCATTTATTTATATATATGGGGGGGGGGGGGGGGTTCAGCTTGGAAGCTGGTATGAAAGGAATTGGTGGAGGGATATATAAATAATAAAATAAGATAATAATGTTACCATGGAGGAGGTAACTAGGTCAAAGATTGGGATGCGAAGATGGTTTTAGGCAAGGGTTTTTGCATCTGGCGGTGGCTCTGGTGAGGATGATGTCTGTTCAGATCTAAAATGCATAAGCTTTGAAGAGAAGGTGGCTGGTAGAAGCTTGATGTGCAGAGAAGTGCATCCGCCAATCTGGTGCTTTCAGTCTTCATTGAGTCAAAAAGTGCATTTCTCAGTTTGAGATATGATTTTTTTCAGGTGACCCGGATACCTTGCGGTGTTAACGAAGGGTCACTTGTACGGTGAGTGTCCAGCCCCCCTGGGTCCACTCGGACAGCACGCAGGGACGGCGGTCTGGGGCTTACAGGTCTTAATTGGAGCCCAGTCTTTTTCGGGTGATTAGCACCTCTCATGCAACAGTACATTTTGCATCTCACATCCTTACACTCATCCTGAGTTCTGTTGGCAGATTCGTGGAAATCGTGAAGGCCAGTAGAACGTTTCAGTTCTGAAGTTCCACCTTTGTTCTGAAAAATATTTTTTGGCAACAGGGGAAGTTCTAATATAAATTCTAAATTTGCAAATAATGGCCTCAAATGACACAAAGTTATACTTGAGGTGGTAAGTCAACTGGGACTTGAAAACTTAACCCCTATAGGCATAAGGATTATAAGCACTCTCACACACACTCACACACACTCTCTACAGCAGCTATAATTACACACCCGCTAATCCTGTTTCCCAAATCCAGATGCCCGCAGATCCATGAGGAAAATCCCACAGAAACACATTTTCTCCATCTGTCTCTCAGATCCGGTTTCACACAAAGATCTGCGTTTTTCCTCAGACTCTGCAATGCTTCGGCATTCACACACAATCACAGAAACTCACAAACATCTCGATTCTGTCTTCATTTGCTAGAAAACACTCACAGTGACCTCCTAAACCAGAATCAATCAGCATATGGTCTGGATCGACATGAGGGCGAATAAATAATAAGAGAATGCTGGTTTTTGGGTGAGTTAGTGCTTTAATCCGTTTAGAGCTCATCTGTTGATGTGTGTGTCGCTCTGCTTAAGGATTTGAGGAACTGTGTTTCCTCCAGAGGTTCATTACGATTCATCCAAACATGATGTTATTATTAGGAGACACTCCACTGATAGAATGACCCAGATCAGTTTTTAATTAGTCCTTTTTATCTTGTTTTCCAGTTAAAATATCAAAAAGGCTGAGATAAATGTGCTAGAAAAGCAGCACTGCTTGAGATATAAAAGCTTGTTTTCAGAGAATGTGATTTAATTCACTGGAAAAGAGCAGTTATTGAGAAAAGTTGAAACCAGGGCAGATTTGTGAGGTTTCTCAACACTTTTTGTCTTACCGCATTGTTTTTTTCCCCAAGTATAAAAAGTGAAAAGACTTGCTAGTGAAGTAAAACAAAACATAAGCCCACTGATAGTTGAGATACAATCTGTGAAAACAGTTCTTATCATCAGAGCTGTTCCTGAAGGAAATGCATGGTCAGAAGAAGAAACACACTAAACCCATCAAAAAACAACAAAAAGAAAACTATTTATATATATTTTATCTTTCAAAATATAAATATATTTGCTAAAATATGTTTCAAAATATATTTACTTCAAAATTTGATATATATATATATATAGATATATATATATATATATATATATATATATATATATATATATATATAAAGCATTTATATATTTCGTCCTCTATATATTTCAGTCCAAGAAAATGAAAAATGAAAATTTGAAGTTTGAAGAAAATGAAAATTTGTAACAGAAAACGAGACAAATTACTACCATATTTAAGTATTTGGGAGCACAGCTGTTGATGAATTCCTGTGTAATATGTTGTTATATTTTCTTTGAACTTTGAAGTGTTTGAAAAAACGAGACGTTTACATTTAGAGACCTTATTGACGTATTGTTTTATAACCAATTTATTCCTCAGATTTTCTTTGCCTGATCTTAAAAAGTCTTGAATGTCTCTCCAGAAACCAAGAAAAGCATCATAAGTCATAAATATAGACACTGAACCTTCAGAGGAAAAGCATCTTTAATGAAACATTGGTGAACAGCTTCAGCCTCATATATACAAGTCCAGAGACAAGCACAGACAGAGACGACTGAACCAGAGGCATCATGGGATAGCAGACGGAGGCTGTATCAGCTGAGCGAGTCCAGCTGAGTCTGAATCATCTCCATCTGTAACACACACACACACACACACACACACACACACACAGAGAGAGCCGTGAGCGTCTGAACACGCTGAAGATCAGGAGACACCAGAGACTCGGTCTGACCTGATTGTAGAAGTCCAGCAGATCCTGATGACTGAACTCCACAAACACGTCCTGCAGACGCTGAAACACATAAAACACCTCATCAATCGTCTGTCCTCTCTCCTCAGACACTGGGAGTGCACATGTGACCCGTCTGTCACCGTTTCATGATCACATCAATGAAACAGAGCAGCAGAGCAGCGTTCGCTCTCGAGAGTAAACGGACTCGATCAGAGATCTTCTGTATGATATGATTCAGAAACATTATCGATCCGACACTGTGAGAACAAAACTAGAACTGATCTGAATCATGACTCTATTGTCTCGTGTAGAGCTGATGCACAGCTGAAACTGAATTAGTTCCATAATTGATGAATTTTACTGTTTTGAAACTATCTGTACTGTATAAAGTGCTGTAGAAATAAATATTGCTTGACTCAAAACATGATAAACGTCCTAATGAAGACATGGAGCACACACACGTCTGATTCCTGCGGAGGAACACGCGTGTCTGAAGGAGGAAACACGTCAGGACACATTAACACAGAGGACATTAATTAGACATCATCCATAATTAAGAGTAAGAGAGGAAACGTTCTCTTCAGCAGAGCCGCTGGAGATGAACGAACAAACCGCACAGAAACACAACTCTAGCATGATGACTGCTAGCAAATACAGTTCAGATATGATCACAGATATAGAGCAGGATCCTGACGTGTGTGTGTGTGTGTGTGTTCATACACATGGGATGGCAGTGAATGTGTGTCAGGAATCAAGGGTTAATTCCAGCCTCGGGTTCAGTAAGTGTTTTGACGTATCTAGGCTAACGCTAATGGCTCCTGCGTGCTTTCAGACCTGACGGTAGAAATCACAGCTCTGGGGAAGATCGCTGACTGTGACGACACACACACACACACACACACACACACCCTCACACACTCACACTCACACACACACCTTCACTCTCACTCTCACACACACACACACACCCTCACACACACACACACACACACACACACACAGCCACCCTCACACACACACTCGTAGCAGTGAATGAAGATGTATCCTATCGATCACAAGTGCAGTATGGAGTACCTCAAGGCTCAGTACTAGGGCCGCTACTCTTCACGCTTTATATGTTACCCTTGGGAGATATCATCAAGAAACATGGTGTTAGCTTTCACTGTTATGCTGATGATACTCAGCTCTATATTTCTTCGCGGCCCGGTGAAACACACCAATTTGAAAAACTAATGGATTGCATAGTCGATATAAAAAACTGGATGACGAGTAATTTCTTACTGCTAAATTCTGAAAAAACAGGTGTTAATTATAGGACCTAAAAACTCTGCTTGTAATAACCTAGAACACTGTCTAAGACTTGATGGTTGCTCTGTCAATTCTTCGTCATCAGTTAGGAACCTAGGTGTGCTATTTGATCGCAATCTTTCCTTAGAAAGCCACGTTTCTATCATTTGTAAAACTGCATTTTTCCATCTCAAAAATATATCTAAATTACGGCCTATGCTCTCAATGTCAAATGCAGAAATGTTAATCCATGCTTTTATGACCTCAAGGTTAGATTATTGTAATGCTTTATTGGGTGGTTGTTCTGCACGCTTAGTAAACAAACTACAGCTAGTCCAAAATGCAGCAGCAAGAGTTCTTACTAGAACCAGGAAGTATGACCATATTAGCCCGGTCCTGTCAACACTGCACTGGCTCCCTATCAAACATCGCATAGATTTTAAAATATTGCTTATTACTTATAAAGCCCTGAAAGGTTTAGCACCTCAGTATTTGAATGAGCTCCTTTTACATTATAATCCTCTACGTCCGCTACGTTCTCAAAACTCAGGCAATTTGATAATACCTAAAATATCAAAATCAACTGCGGGCGGCAGATCCTTTTCCTATTTGGCGCCTAAACTCTGGAATAACCTACCTAAACATTGTTCGGGAGGCAGACACACTCTTGCAGTTTAAATCTAGATTAAAGACCCATCTCTTTAACCTGGCATACACATAACATACTAATATGCTTTTATTATCCAAATCCGTTAAAGGATTTTTAGGCTGCATTAATTAGGTAAACCGGAACCGGAAACACTTCCCATAACACCCTTTGTACTTGCTACATCATTAGAAGAATGGCATCTACGCTAATATTAGTCTGTTTCTCTCTTGTTCCGAGGTCACCGTAGCCACCAGATCCAGTCTGTGTCCAGATCAGAGGGTCACTGCAGTCACCCGGATCCAGTACGTATCCAGACCAGATGCTGGATCAGCACCTAGAAAGGACCTCTACATCCCTGAAAGACAGCGGAGACCAGGACAACTAGAGCCCCAGATACAGATCCCCTGTAAAGACCTTGTCTCAGAGGAGCACCAGGACAAGACCACAGGAAACAGATGATTCTTCTGCACAATCTGACTTTGCTGCAGCCTGGAATTGAACTACTGGTTTCGTCTGGTCAGAGGAGAACTGGCCCCCCAACTGAGCCTGGTTTCTCCCAAGGTTTTTTTCTCCATTCTGTCACCGATGGAGTTTCGGTTCCTTGCCGCTGTCGCCTCTGTCTTGCTTAGTTGGGGACACTTCATCTACAGCGATATCGTTGACTTGATTGCAAATAAATGCACAGACACTATTTAACTGAACAGAGATGACATCACTGAATTCAATGATGAACTGCCTTTAACTATCATTTTGCAATGTATTTTATTTAAAGCGCTATATAAATAAAGGTGACTTGACTTGACTCACTCACCCTCACTCTCACACACACACACACACACTCACACCCTCACACACACACACACACACACTCTCACACACACACACACCCTCACTCACACACACCCTCGCACACACACACACCCTCACACACACACACACACACACCCTCACTCACACACACCCTCGCACACACACACACACACACCCTCACACACACACCCTCACTCACACACACCCTCGCACACACACACACTCCATCACCGACGTCCAGTTAAACTCCGGTAAACAACACGGTAAAACATGGTAAAACCTCACAACCAGAGCTAAAGCTGCAGAACAATGAATCTACCGGATCAGATGCAAACGGCTGAAAAGCAGCGGTGTGTCTATAAATCCTCAGTGCAGTGTTTTAGCTCTAAGCTCTTTATGCAGAAATGCTCAGCATATGACAGATTAGGATGAAACACAGGATCTGACCCGACCTCACTTCAGTCTACTGTGTCATTCCCGTCACAACCATGTTCCAGACACAATTTCTGATTTAGTTTGAAGAAACAAACACAAATGGAGATGAAAGCCAAAATATGAAATGTCATGAATGAATATTTATGAAGTAATCCACTATTTTGTGGAGAAGGGTTAGAAATGCAATTTGTCACTTGAGATTCGGAGATATCTTCACACAGAGACTGGCAGCTCTTTTAGTGAAACCTGTTGAGTTTAACAATCTGTCTCTCATTATTTGCTAATGGTGACTATTCGAAAATGGGAAAAAGCATTTTTTTTAATTGTTTTCCCTGCTAAGTTTGCATCCCTGTATCTCAAGATGTATTAAATATATCTTAATATCCTTTTAGATTTTGGTTCTCAACTAAATTTTCTTTATATCTCAATGTCTGGTTCATTTCCAGAGACTGGGATCTCAATGGCACACATTTTCAAACCTTTTAGCCAGAGACCTTTGAAACAGAATGAGCCGATTGCAATTGGGTTGCAGCATTTAGACACACACACACACACACACACACACACACACACACACACTCACATATATGAATACATAAACTCTTAAAAATCTAATCTCCCTTAGCTTCCAAGAACAAAGCTTTACAGCTGATGGCACTGAAGAATATCTAAAGCGATGGGTTTGTAAGCCTCATCACGTGTGCATCAAATGCTGAAGATCAGTGTAGCGCTGATGTAGTGTGCTGCTGGCGCAAGGTCAGAGGTCACAGGTTCAGAGACCGTCAGAAGTCTTCTGAACACAGTGAAAGGTTGTAAAGGGAAAGCTCTTACATAATGTGTTCTGTGAATTTAGTATATTACAAACTCATTAATGTTACAAAAAGGTTCAGAACAAATGCATGTGAATTAGACTGAATTAGACTTTTGGTTCCCCAAAGATCATTTTAATAATCTAAAGAAACTTTAGTTTAATGGAAAGATTCCATGGATGTGGTCAACTAAAGAAGCTTTGTTTTTAAGAGATTACAGAGGCAATGCACATGAACGAACACGACTGCAAACGTGCCAGAATCAATCATCTCTGTATCCGTTCTGGAGAGTTTCTGCATGAGGTGCAGCAGGTGTTGAGGGAAACGCTCTCGTCGCTCTCTCATTTGTTTGGTAAAGATGCGGCGAGCCGGACAGACCACACTTCCTGTATTAGAATAACCCACATCCTCTGTTTTGGTTAAATATGACGTGACTGTCCGAGTGCACTGGATTCACGCCGCTGTCGAGGGGAAAAAGCCTCATTGTTCTGTTGAGGTTCTTGTGTCTCTAAAGTGGGATGAATGGAGCAGGGCCAGAGCAGATCTTCACACGCTCGTCCCACTGCGCCGCGACTAACACATGTCCTTCAACACACCAAACACATGTGAGTCCTCTAACACACCAAACACATGCGAGTCCTCCAACACACCAAACACATGCGAGTCCTCCAGCACACCAAACACATGCGAGTCCTCCAACACACCAAACACATGCGAGTCCACCAACACACCAAACACATGTGAGTCCTCTAACACACCAAACACATGTGAGTCCTCCGACACACCAAACACATGCGAGTCCTCCAACACACCAAACACATGCGAGTCCTCCAACACACCAAACACATGTGAGTCCTCCGACACACCAAACACATGTGAGGATCTCCAACACACCAAACACATGTGAGTCCTTCGACACACCAAACACATGTGAGTCCTTCGACACACCAAACAGATGTGAGTCCTTCAACACACCAAACACATGTGAGGATCTTCAACACACCAAACACATGTGAGTCCTCCGACACACACCAAACACATGTGAGTCCTCCGACACACACCAAACACATGTGAGGATCTCCAACACACCAAACACATGTGAGGATCTCCAACACACCAAACACTTGTGAGGATCTCCAACACACCAAACACATGTGAGTCCTTCGACACACCAAACACATGTGAGGATCTCCAACACACCAAACACATGTGAGTCCTCCGACACACCAAACACATGTGAGTCCTCCAACACACCAAACACATGTGAGGATCTCCAACACACCAAACACTTGTGAGGATCTCCAACACACCAAACACTTGTGAGGATCTCCAACACACCAAACACATGTGAGTCCTCCAACACACCAAACACATGTGAGTCCTTCGACACACACCAAACACATGTGAGTCCTCCAACACACCAAACACATGTGAGTCCTTCGACACACACCAAACACATGTGAGTCCTCCGACACACCAAACACATGTGAGTCCTCCGACACACCAAACACATGTGAGTCCTCCGACACACCAAACACATGTGAGTCCTCCGACACACACCAAACACATGTGAGTCCTCCGACACACACCAAACACATGTGAGTCCTCCGACACACACCAAACACATGTGAGTCCTTCGACACACCAAACACATGTGAGTCCTTCGACACACCAAACACATGTGAGTCCTTCAACACACCAAACACATGTGAGGATCTTCAAAACACCAAACACATGTGAGTCCTCCGACACACACCAAACACATGTGAGTCCTCCGACACACCAAACACATGTGAGTCCTCCGACACACCAAACACATGTGAGTCCTCCGACACACACCAAACACATGTGAGTCCTTCGACACACCAAACACATGTGAGTCCTTCGACACACCAAACACATGTGAGTCCTCCGACACACACCAAACACATGTGAGTCCTCCGACACACACCAAACACATGTGAGTCCTCCGACACACACCAAACACATGTGAGTCCTCCGACACACCAAACACATGTGAGTCCTCCAACACACCAAACACATGCGAGTCCTCCAACACACCAAACACATGCGAGTCCTCCAACACACCAAACACATGTGAGTCCTCCAACACACCAAACACATGCGAGTCCTCCAACACACCAAACACATGCGAGTCCTCCAACACACCAAACACATGCGAGGATCTCCAACACACCAAACACATGCGAGTCCTCCGACACACCAAACACATGCGAGTCCTCCGACACACCAAACACATGCGAGTCCTCCGACACACCAAACACTTGTGAGGATCTCCAACACACCAAACACATGTGAGTCCTTCGACACACCAAACACATGTGAGGATCTCCAACACACCAAACACATGTGAGTCCTCCGACACACCAAACACATGTGAGTCCTCCGACACACCAAACACATGTGAGTCCTTCGACACACCAAACACATGTGAGGATCTCCAACACACCAAACACATGTGAGTCCTTCGACACACCAAACACATGTGAGTCCTTCGACACACCAAACACATGTGAGTCCTTCAACACACCAAACACATGTCAGGATCTTCAACACACCAAACACATGTGAGTCCTCCGACACACACCAAACACATGTGAGTCCTCCGACACACACCAAACACATGTGAGGATCTCCAACACACCAAACACATGTGAGGATCTCCAACACACCAAACACTTGTGAGGATCTCCAACACACCAAACACATGTGAGTCCTTCGACACACCAAACACTTGTGAGGATCTCCAACACACCAAACACATGTGAGTCCTTCGACACACCAAACACATGTGAGGATCTCCAACACACCAAACACATGTGAGTCCTCCGACACACCAAACACATGTGAGTCCTCCGACACACCAAACACATGTGAGTCCTTCGACACACCAAACACATGTGAGGATCTCCAACACACCAAACACTTGTGAGGATCTCCAACACACCAAACACATGTGAGTCCTCCGACACACCAAACACATGTGAGTCCTCCGACACACCAAACACATGTGAGTCCTCCGACACACCAAACACATGTGAGTCCTTCGACACACCAAACACATGTGAGGATCTCCAACACACCAAACACATGTGAGTCCTCCGACACACCAAACACATGTGAGTCCTCCGACACACCAAACACATGTGAGTCCTTCGACACACCAAACACATGTGAGGATCTCCAACACACCAAACACTTGTGAGGATCTCCAACACACCAAACACATGTGAGTCCTTCGACACACCAAACACATGTGAGTCCTTCGACACACCAAACACATGTGAGTCCTCCGACACACCAAACACATGTGAGTCCTCCGACACACCAAACACATGTGAGTCCTCCGACACACCAAACACATGTGAGTCCTCCGACACACCAAACACATGTGAGTCCTCTAACACACACCAAACACATGTGAGTCCTCTAACACACACCAAACACATGTGAGTCCTCCGACACACCAAACACATGTGAGTCCTCCGACACACCAAACACATGTGAGTCCTCTAACACACACCAAACACATGTGAGTCCTCCGACACACACCAAACACATGTGAGTCCTCCGACACACACCAAACACATGTGAGTCCTCCGACACACACCAAACACATGTGAGTCCTCCGACACACACCAAACACATGTGAGTCCTCCGACACACCAAACACATGTGAGTCCTCCGACACACACCAAACACATGTGAGTCCTTCGACACACCAAACACATGTGAGGATCTCCAACACACCAAACACTTGTGAGGATCTCCAACACACCAAACACATGTGAGTCCTTCGACACACCAAACACATGTGAGTCCTTCGACACACCAAACACATGTGAGTCCTCCGACACACCAAACACATGTGAGTCCTCCGACACACCAAACACATGTGAGTCCTCCGACACACCAAACACATGTGAGTCCTCCGACACACCAAACACATGTGAGTCCTCTAACACACACCAAACACATGTGAGTCCTCTAACACACACCAAACACATGTGAGTCCTCCGACACACACCAAACACATGTGAGTCCTCCGACACACCAAACACATGTGAGTCCTCCGACACACCAAACACATGTGAGTCCTCTAACACACACCAAACACATGTGAGTCCTCCGACACACACCAAACACATGTGAGTCCTCCGACACACACCAAACACATGTGAGTCCTCCGACACACACCAAACACATGTGAGTCCTCCGACACACCAAACACATGTGAGTCCTCCGACACACACCAAACACATGTGAGTCCTTCGACACACCAAACACATGTGAGTCCTCCGACACACCAAACACATGTGAGTCCTCCGACACACACCAAACACATGTGAGTCCTCCGACACACCAAACACATGTGAGTCCTCCGACACACCAAACACATGTGAGTCCTCCGACACACACCAAACACATGTGAGTCCTCCGACACACCAAACACATGTGAGTCCTCCGACACACACCAAACACATGTGAGTCCTCCGACACACACCAAACACATGTGAGTCCTTCGACACACACCAAACACATGTGAGTCCTTCGACACACACCAAACACATGTGAGTCCTTCGACACACACCAAACACATGTGAGTCCTCCGACACACCAAACACATGCGAGTCCTCTGACACACCAAACACATGTGAGTCCTTCGACACACCAAACACATGTGAGTCCTTCGACACACCAAACACATGTGAGTCCTCCGACACACCAAACACATGTGAGGATCTTCAACACACCAAACACATGTGAGTCCTTCAACACACCAAACACATGTGAGTCCTCCGACACACCAAACACATGTGAGGTCCTCCGATACACACCAAACACATGTGAGTCCTCCGACACACCAAACACATGTGAGTCCTCCGACACACACCAAACACATGTGAGGTCCTCCGACACACACCAAACACATGCGAGTCCTCCGACACACCAAACACATGTGAGGTCCTCCGACACACACCAAACACATGTGAGGTCCTCCGACACACACCAAACACATGCGAGTCCTTCGACACACCAAACACATGTGAGTCCTCCGACACACCAAACACATGTGAGGTCCTCCGACACACACCAAACACATGTGAGTCCTCCGACACACACCAAACACATGCGAGTCCTCCGACACACACCAAACACATGTGAGTCCTCCGACACACACCAAACACATGTGAGTCCTCCGACACACCAAACACATGTGAGTCCTTCGACACACCAAACACATGTGAGTCCTCCGACACACCAAACACATGTGAGTCCTCCGACACACACCAAACACATGTGAGTCCTTCGA
>NW_026775198.1:160000-162500 GCF_963082965.1 Carassius carassius
AGTTGTGTTAAATCGGAGTAAACTTGTTCACTTGACCTTTCCATCAAACACAAGACGTATAACAGGCCAGAAAACAAAAGTTAGAGAAGAAGAATAATCTGACACTTTATTTTGTTGCAAAAGAAAATAGAAGCACCACTTAAAACCAAAGCAGAACTACCAGCATGAGAAAAGAGAAGACTAATCATACATAAATATACTCTGGATACGTACATACACTCTCATAATTTAGGCATATACAGCGTCATTGACATATTACCATAGAGGAATGATTGTTAGGTGTGATGTTGAGAGCGCTACACACACACACACACTCTCTCTCACACAGACACACACACACACACTCTCTCTCACACACACACACACACACACACACACACACGCGTGACCCCCAACACGGCAGCGAGACAGAGGACAGAAGCATCTAATACTTCATTCATCACTCAGTGCCTTCATCGTCTGTGATGCAACACGAGGTCTGTGTGATTCTGGGAAACAGTTTCAGAGACGTGCAGCGTTCACTATTTAAAAGACGACAGGTTTGGCACTTTGATGCTGATGTCCCCGATGTTGATGTTCTTGGGCATCTCTGGCAGGTTCATGTTCTTCACGGCCGACACGGCGCGAGCCGGAGCCCCTGCGATCCCAGCCTGAACACACACACACACACACACACACACACAGTTACACAGAGACCAGCAGAGATCTGTGCCGAACAGCACAAGATGCACACTAACACTGATCTCAAAGCTCTGCTAATGCATTACTCCACAATCAGACGGATGGAAACCCACTGAAGAAGCAGAGTGTGGAAACTACAGAAGCCAGAGAAGGACGAAAGACACGACAGAGAGCTCATGAGTTCTGCAGAAACTGCTCCAGATGAAACGAGGAATCAGAGACAATCCCTGAGAAACTCAGACTCAGCTTGTGACAGCACTGTGTGCCACGATCTGAGGTTCACAAAGAGTTAAAACTATTACACAATTACAATTCAAATTCAGCTATTTGCCCAATTTCGTATTTTTTATATGGTTTAACTAGATTTACTAAAATAAATAAAGCTAAAAATGTAAATAAACAGAAATACATATGTGTCAAAGACGAGACATGTCTGCATAAAATTAATTTAACAAAAGTGATTATTAAATTAACTAAATTATCAATGAAAATTTTATTTTGGACTGTGCTTATTAAAATATATAAAAGAGTGAGAAAATCTAATTGTTGGGACGATCGTTGCAAAAACTGGTAAAGATTTAAAATGATAATTAATTAGTACTTTAGGGTTAAACTGTGATACTTAAATAATCTTCATTTCTGACCCATATATATATATATATATATATATATAAATATAAAACTACTAAATATGACAAAATGAACTAAATTACAAGACGCTTGCTAAAATTAATATATTAACAACAACTAAACTAGTGTGTGAATGATCCTAAACTAACTCTGTGCTGGTTAATGCGGTCATCAATCCAATTAAACTCTGATTAAAGATGCTTCAGGCTGTTTTCAGCAGAACAGCAGCTGCTCGTTTCGTGTCAGAGAGAATATCGCTTCTGCAACCTTCTCCAACATCTGCAGGATTTGCTTTAATGCCAAACTATATGAAGGCACAAAGAGACTAGTTAGAAATGAACCTAACTAACCAGAGCAGGTTCACAGCTGAGTGGAGACTGACCGACTGCATGCAGACTAACTCTCTCTGATCCGGATATAAATCTGCTCTTACAGCGTCTGAAGAAGTCTTCGTCAATCTGTCAGTCTTTATCATCAGCTGGAACAATGCATCATGGGACAGTGCTCAGACAGACACTGAACAACAGGACGTGTGTGTGCGTGCAAGTGTGTGTGTGTGTGTGTGCGTGCACGTGTGTGCGTGCACGTGTGTGTGTGCACGTGTGTGTGTGTGTGTGCGTGCGTGCACGTCTGTGTGTGTGTGTGTGTGCACGTGTGCACGTGTGTGTGTGTGCACGTGTGCACGTGTGTGTGTGTGTGTGTGCACATGTGTGTGTGTGTGTGAGTGCACGTCTGTGTGTGTGCGTGTGTGTGTGTGTGTGCGTGTGTGTGTGTGTGTGCACATGTGTGTGTGTGAGTGCACGTCTGTGTGTGTGTGTGTACGTGTGTGTGCACATGTCTGTGTGAGTGTATGTGTGCGCACGTGTGTGTGTGTGTGTGTGTGCATGTGTGTGTGTGTGTGTGTGTGCATGCGCGTGTGTGTGTGTGTGTGCATGCGCGTGTGTGTGTGTGTGTGCATGCCCGTGTGTGTGTGTGTGTGTGTGTGTGTGTGTGTGCACATGTGTGTGTGTGAGTGTCACTTGGCTCTGTTCTGGATCTGATTGATTATGAGAGACTCGTCCGTGTGAGCGTCTGTCCTCAGGAGGAGTGTGTGTGGGTTCAGCAGTACCTGTGTCTATCTGTCCTGTCTGGGACACTGAAAGATAAAGGTCTGCAGAGAGAGAGAAACGCACAGAGCTGGAGAGAGTGA
>NW_026775198.1:167500-250000 GCF_963082965.1 Carassius carassius
GCACAGCAGAGCGGAAGAGCGCGTGAGATTGACTTCCGCTCAGTGAGCGCGCTGACGCTGTCAAAATAAAGGTCACGAGAATCCGAGATCGAATGCTTTTAGCACGTAAATCCGTAAACGTTTGAATTAAATAAAGTATTCTGTGTAAGTGTATAATGTGTATATACATTTTCTTGTGTATATGCGTGTATTGTGTTTTGCTGTACTGTGTTTTTTGGTGTTATTGAGGTCCATTAATGGTTATGGGAGGTCCTAGATCCCAGCAGCACCCCCTCAATTCATACACTGGATAAAAGAGAATATTATGCAGATTTTTATTAAACATATATTATATGTTATAAATAGTAATTCATTACACATTCAGTTGTTTAGTTGCAGTTACACTTCCTGACCAGCAGGAGTCATCAGTGTGCGCAGTCTCGAGCGCTTCTAACCAGTGAATCATTTTGTGAAGCAATTTGGTTCAGTTGATTCAAAGCTTTAAAATTATGGTTTCTTCCAGTAGTAATGTTTATTAAGCGACGTTTAATCGCAATATTGCAAAAATCATATTATGATCGCATTGTGAGTGTGCATGTAAACAGTAATGTTTTCACCCTTCAAACGAGCTGGATTTATTTAACCATGATCCACATGATGGCGCCCCAGCACAAATTTACATTTACATTTACTCATTTAGCAGACGCTTTTATCCAAAGCGACTTACAGATGAGGACAGTGGAAGCAATCAAAAACAACAAAAAGAGCAATGATATATAATTGCTATAACAAGTCTCAGTTAGCTTAACACAGTACACGTAGCATAGGCTTTTAAATAATATAATAAATAAAAAGAAAATAGAATACAAAAATATTAGAAAGGTAGATAGATTTTTTTTAAATAGAATTAGAATAGAATTACAAATCACATGAAAACACTTTATAACGCACAATAAAGGCCCCAGTATACTTCAAATAAAGTTCTTCGTTCTTCGTTAGGGGGCAAAAAGAAGTTCGAAAAGGCTGAGCAACGGTACACTGTTTCCGAACATTCCGATCCCCCCGTAGATCAACGCAAACGCGTGTCGAGCTGCTGGGGGCGGGGCGTAGATCAACGTAAACGCGTGTCGCGCTGCTGGGGGCGGGGCGTAGATCAACGTAAACGCGTGTCGCGCTGCTGGAGGTGTAGATTAATGTAAACATGTAGGCAATCTAGGTGTGAGACGGGCACAAATGGTCAGAATATTACAGACAAAAAAATAATGTTTAGCAGCAGTTCAGAGTCATGTTTCGTGTTTGCAACACAAAAGAACCATAATCAGTCCTCTATGGGAAGTGTGAATGTCTCATAGTCTGTAAAACTTTAACATGATGTGGGAAAAAATATTGGAGTCAGTCTGTTACTTTATTTTATTAGTGTTCATTTATTTTATTTAACTGGATAAATTGTTACACCTTTTTATAGTTTATGTAGTGTCATGATTTTCTTTTGAAAAAAAACAAAGGTTTATTATTGAATGTTCGTTTGGCTTTTCATTTACTGCAGCAGTATGGTGTAACATTTATTTGGTACTTGCTACCTTATATCTTTACTCTTTCCATTCATTCTTTTTATGGCTTTTGAAAACTTGTCTTGGATGTTTCTCTGCGTCGCTTTTTGCATAACTCTGTGTCGTCGACACCAAGCTTAGTTTCTTTCTAGGAATTAAATGCTTTCTCTGAAGTTTTAAAATCACTCCGAGCGATCGTACAGGTGTTTTCTTTTTATTGAATCACTCAAATTGAACATTTTACAGTAGCCAGGGGGGTGAACACAAAGAAAGAAATACAAAATTACAATGAAAAAAAAAAAGAATTACATAAAAATATGGAAATGTTTACATACATTAATACACTTAACAGCTTTCTTGTTTATAAGATTTTAAATAGATTTTAGGTATTGTTTAAGCCCCTTTCACACTGCACGTTGGACCCAGAAAATTGACGGAGCATTGCCGGGTCGTCTTTTGTGTGAAAGCAGAGCTTGCCATATTAGACATTCTCTGGTGAAAGCAAACACGTCCCGGGATTGATTCCGGGACTGATCCCGGGTCGGGGACCTATGCTGTGTCCGAAAATGCTCCCTATCCACTATATAGTGCACTATATGAGGTGTCAACCATTTTGTAGTGCTGTCCGAATTCTGAGTGTACTACTTCATTCCCTACATTTGTCCACAACTTTTTACCCACAATTCATTCTGATTTCGAGTGTACAACCGGTACACTCGCTGAAGCACTATTTCCCACAATCCAATGCGGAGTAGCGAGCTGGAAGCGGGATCGAGCGAGTTTGAATGAGAGGGAGTTCCGGGCAAGATGGCGGACCAGGTGCATCTCGTGTTCTGAGCTCTGTGAGTGTAAAAAAGGCTATAGTTTGCCGTCAAACCTAACCTCTCTTTATAATTTCTCCCTCTGTATTTGAGGCACACACGGCACCTTACCTGAGCCAATCAGCGTCCAGAAACCTTGAGCATGTGACCTCCCCCGCCCTCACAGAGACAGTATTACAATACAGCGGGACTCGGAGATTGACGCTGAAGTGCACATCGGTATAAACTGTTTACATACCGCATTTCGGACGAAGTGTTGTGCGTGAATGCAAAAGTAAGTTTGTAATCCTTGATTATACACTGGATGAGTACTGCATTTACGCTTGGAAATAAGTTATTGTGCCCGAGATGTAACGTTATATCCTAGATGTGTGTGTGTGTGTTCCCCCTCGTGTATTCATGCCACTTTAGCTCGTATGTTTGTATACATAACTTTATTATTATCTGGACTAGAGTTATACTTTTTTTATTATTACATGTTATGTTATTGTTTGAAGCAGAGTTTGCTGTATATTTTCTATATTTAATGGGAGAACTGTTGTGGAAAATTCGCCAAGCGCATGCGCACTCATAATCCAGTCAAAGCAGCGCTATACCATCATCACAGCATAACAAGGTGTCAGATTACATCTGTGTCGAATATAATATAGGAGATACAGCCTATCTTACATTTTCTTTCAGTTTGATTTTTATAATAATGTGCATGTTTAGTTATTGATGTTAAAATACCATACTACATTTGCTCGGTTAATTGTTGTAATTTATCATTGTTATTATTATGTATATTCATGTTTATTTTACTGTTTATTTTATAGAAAACCACACAAACACAACCATACAACTCAGTCTGTTGAGTGGTGACAATAAATGGGTTATTCCCAGAAAAGTACATCTTCGTTTGGTCTCTAATCGGACAGTCTTTGGTGGGTCAGCACCCCTGAGCTAGCCACTTGTCGTATAAGTGCTACCAAGCAAAAGCATTTTTTCATGGTCCTTCGAGCCGGAATCTGGACTTACCAAAGAGATAGAAGATGTCATTATATGAAGAGGATGAGCCAATTGTGCGAGTCAGGAGGACTGTCCTTCCCGCACGTTACGATGAGTACGATCTCACTGGCTTCACCCTCGCTAAGCCTGTTCCAGAACCCATGTCACCACTCACTCATCAAGTCAGACTGGCAGAGAAAGGCGCAACTGGATTCACTCCAGTGCTACCAGGTTATGAAGATGACAATCTGTCACAGTGGTCCGATGATGAGTGCAAATCTGCATCAGATATCATACGGGAAGAGAATAAGGATCTCCGCAAAGTCCTACAAAGGATACAGCAGGAAAGGGACACAGTTCAGAGCAAAAATGACCAATATGCAAAGGAGCTTTCTCAGCTCAAGCAGCAAATGAAGCAGCTACAAATCAAGATGGAGCATCAACTTCCTGGAAGTCAGCCCCTTTCGTCTGACACCCCTATGAGGCAGTATGGCTCCAGTTCTCCTGTGCCTGCACCACGTGTCCGCCCACAAGCATGTTCTGAGGAAACTAGCTTCAGACCGGTACCAGCTCCGCGCATAAAATCGCAAAAGGAGCATCAGACCGAGGACAAGTTTCAAAGTCCTCCACACCACCCAACCCCAGCATCTGCGTACAATAGAGAACAGAGCTCTTCTTACCACTATATGCCACAAGGGGTTCAGAGATTAGAGGCATATTACTCCCACAGACAAGAACACTCAAATTCTCCATGTTGGGTCTCTCAAGACACTGCAAGACATCCACAAATGCCATGCCGGTCACTTACTCCATCACCTCCCCCTGAAAGAGAACTGATGTATAGAGGTCCAACCCCCACAATTCCTGACTTTATACATCCAAACCCAAGAGAGTTCTCACGACTGAAAATTGCTCTGGAAAATATCCTCCCAGCTAATGCGACAGAAAGGTTCAAATTCCAGATACTGATGGATCATCTGAAATCAGAGGAGGCTCTGCTAATTGCTGACTCATACTGCCATTCGCAACACCCTTACACAAGGACGATGGCTGCTTTAGATCAGCAGTATGGTCAGCCACATCAACTAGCTCTACAACGGATTGCAGAGTTAATGGATGGCACAAATATAGCTAGTGGAGACCAGAAGGCCTTTAGACTCTTCGCTCTCAAGGTCCGTTCCCTGGTTGGTATGCTGGAACAATTAGGAAAAAAGGGAACTTTCGAATTACAGTGTGGGTCACATGTGTCTCGGCTGCTTGGGAAGCTTCCACATGACCTCAGATCAGGGTTTCGGAGGTTTGCACATCCACATCATGTGCCCATCCCTACACTTCTGGATTTTGCAGAATGGCTGGAGTTTGAAATCCAAGTTCAAGAGGACACTACGAGGTTTGCAAGTAATCAACGTAGATGGCCCTTACCACGAACAAGAGAGACTTTCAGAGACTCTAAGCCAGCCGCTAAAAGCACCACAATCTTACTGAACACAGAGAAGGAGAATTCTGAGTCTATGCCATCTGCTTCACCACTTAAGACCGCTTTGAGACCCTACTGCACCTACTGTGACAACAGTAAGCATTCCCTCAACAACTGCACCAACTTCAAGCTGCTTACTAAAGACCAGAAACGAAGCTGGGTCAAAGACAACAACAGATGTTGGCGCTGTGGTAGAACTCATAAGTCAGCAGAATGTAACCTAAAAATGCGATGCAAACAGTGCAACAGTCGACACCTTATGGCTCTGCATGATATCAGTGCTTGGAAGCCAGAGAATCCGAAGCCTGTTCACGATGAAACTGCTGATACCAACACCTGTCTGCTCAACACTATGAATGAGATTCTCCTGATTCATAAACCGCCCACCAGCCGGAAAGTTCTTCTTAAAATCACAAAAGTGATTCTCAGAAATGGAAAACGGAGAATGGATGCATACGCAATCCAGGATGATGGATCTGAGAGAACTATTCTCCTCCACAATGCAGCTCAGCAGTTGGGCCTCAAAGGTCAGCCTGAAGACTTACCCCTTCGAACAGTCAGGCAGGAGTTTCAAGTTCTCAGAGGTGCAGCCGTCTCATTTACAATCTCCCCAATGGCTCAGCCCACCAAACGGTATCGCATCAAAGGTGCCTTTACTGCTCAACAGCTAAGTTTAGCAGAGCACTCACATCCTGTGAGTAATCTGAGAAAGAGATATCAACACCTTAAAGGGCTTCCACTATATGATTTTGACGCAGTCTGTCCCGTGCTGCTCATTGGTTCTGATTATCCCCATCTGATCACTCCCGTAGAACCAGTAAGACTAGGCCCTCCAGGGGGACCAGCAGCTATAAAGACACGTCTTGGCTGGACACTACAGGGCCCAGTCCAACACTTTCGGCAGGAGATGACTGAACAGCACTGTCTCTTCACTTCGGTTTCATTCCCAGAATCAGATCTCTACAAGCAAGTGGAGAAATTATGGCAGATGGACATACTGCCCTGGCGCAACGAAAAGATTTGTATCAGATCCAGACTAGATCAGGAAGCGGTGGACCTCTTGGAAAGGAAGACAATCAGGGTTGAGGTGGATGGTATCGAGCGTTACGCAACCCCTCTCTTGCGTGTCAAGAACATGCCTGAACTCAGAGCACCCAAAGAGGCAGTCTTATCACAGTTGAGGGCCACCGAAAAGAGACTGGCGAAGAATCCAGAGCAAGCAGCCGCTTATACTGCCGAGATTTCAAAACTGGAACAAGCTATAACAAGGTTATGTTAGTAAATTGCCACAGAATGCTGAGCCAGATCCTTCCAGCTCCTGGTACATCCCGCATCACATGGTGCACCACAATGGGAAAAACAGGATAGTTTTCAACTGCTCGTTCCAATATCACGGACAAAACTTGAATGAGCTTCTGCTGCCAGGACCAGTGTTGGGACCATCTCTACTTGCTGTGCTGCTCAGATTTAGGGAACATTCAGTAGCAGTCAGCAGCGACATCAAGGGGATGTTCCACCAAATTCGACTACTTCCAGAAGACAAACCACTCTTGCGTTTCCTCTGGAGAGATCTGAATATACAGGAACAACCCAGTGTGTACGAATGGCAAGTCCTCCCATTCGGCACTACCTGCAGCCCCTGCTGTGCTGTATTTGCACTCCAGAAACACGTCCTTGATCATAGCCTGCCTGGAGATGATGTCTGGAATTCGGTGTTGAAATCCTTTTATGTAGACAACTGCCTACAAAGTTTCACTTCAGCAGAAGAAGCAAAGTGTTTCGTTGACAAAATAAGGAACCTGCTGGCAGATGGAGGCTTCGAGCTGAGGCAGTGGTCCAGCAATGCCCCTTTAACTATAAGTCACCTACCTCACAATGCAATTTCGGACAGTGCAGAACTCTGGATTTCACAAGGCCGAACAGACACCCATGAGTCGACATTGGGGCTCCTCTGGAACCATCAGTCTGACACGATCTCCTACAAATACCGTGCCAGAGACAGTAGTGAGACTACCATGCGTAACATATATAGAATCCTAGCCAGCCAGTATGACCCGTTGGGTTACCTCATCCCCTACACCACTCGCGCCAAGATCCTCGTTCAACGATTGTGGGACAAAAAACGGGATTGGGATGATCCACACTTGCCCACAGATCTGCTACAAACCTGGACTGAATGGGAGGAGGAGCTACCAGCCCTACAGAATATCGTTCTTCCTCGGTGTTACAGTAGCCCCACCAAAGACACAAAAACCAGCCTGAGAGATATACATGTTTTCTGTGATGCCTCCGAACGTGCCTATGGCTCTGTGGCATATCTTCGAACAGAGGATCAACATGGGCAAACAGAGGTAGCTTTCTTAACTGCAAGATCACGTGTAGCACCAAAGAAACAACAATCTGTTCCCCGACTGGAACTGTGCGCTGCACTGACAGGAGCTCAACTTGCCAAAGTACTTAACAATGAGTTAAACCTGCCCATACGCCAAACGATCTTGTGGACCGATTCCACTACGGTCCTCACATGGTTACAATCGGACTCCTGCCGATTCAAAGTATTTGTTGGTACGCGGGTGGCAGAAATTCAGGACCTTACAGAACAACACAGCTGGAGATATGTACCCTCCGCCAACAATCCGGCCGATGACATCACTCGGGGAATGAGTCTGCGCGAGATTGGCCCAGAAAAACGCTGGTGCCAAGGGCCACCTTTCTTAAAAAATCCAGCCAACCTGTGGCCTGTTTGCCCTAGTCCAGTTGAAATAGATGATAATGAACTTCGCAAGACTGGGTCCAGTACTCTAGTCTGCTTCACCTCCTCTGAATACAGTCAGTTTAAGTCTTTCGAGGAGCTAATCGAGTCCACGGCTATTCAAGAGGCCAAAAATGGTGAGGCCACAGCCAATGACTACAGAAATGCCGAGATCCGTGTTTTGCAGCAAGCACAGCAAGAATGCTTTTCATCAGACTTAGAACAACTAAGGACAGGTAAACCACTTTCACGGAACAGTCGACTAGTCGCACTGGCCCCAGAACTTGATGGAGAAACCAAATTAATCAGAGTTGGCGGACGTTTACGGCATAGTCCCTACCTTGAACCTGACAACATGCACCCTATAGTACTGGATCCAAAGCACCCCATCACGAAACTTATAATCCAAAGTTATGACACCAAACTTTGTCATCCAGGTCCTGAGAGGGTGTTCGCTGAGCTCCGCCGTAAATATTGGGTTCTACGGGGTAGAGAGGCCATCAAGCATCTGCAGCGAGAGTGTGTGCAGTGCCAAAAATGGAGGAAAAAACCAGAGGTACCTAAAATGGCGGACCTCCCCCCAGCAAGACTACGTCTGTTCAAGCCAACTTTTTACTCCACTGGTGTGGACTGCTTTGGCCCCTATACCGTTAAAGTGGGTCGACGCAATGAGAAAAAATGGGGAATAATATTCAAATGCCTCACCACCAGAGCAATATACATCGACATCCTCCATAGTCTGGAAGCCGACTCCTTCCTTATGGCTCTCAGACGATTCACGGCTAGACGAGGGAAACCCCATGAGCTCTTGTCAGATCAAGGCACAAACTTCAGAGGAGGTGAAAGGGAGCTAAAGGAAGCGTTTACAGCTCTTGCTCCAGATCTGCAGAGACATCTGGCTAAACAACAAATTGAATTCCATTTCAACCCTCCTAGCTCACCCCACTTTGGAGGTTGTTGGGAGCGAGAAATTCGCTCCTTGAAAAATGCACTGATGGTGACCCTAGGAACTCAATCAGTGACCTTTGAGGTCCTTCAAACTGTGTTGGTGGAAATTGAAGGAATCTTGAACTCCAAACCACTGGGATATACATCATCTGATGTTTCTGATCCTGACCCCATTACCCCAAATTGTCTCCTAATGGGGCGGCCAGACGCTTCACTCCCCCTGACAGTATATCCCCAGTCTGAGCTGATCAGCCGACGGCGATGGCGTCACAGCCAGATCCTTGCGGACCAATTCTGGAGACATTACCTAAAATTCTACCTCCCGGGTCTTCAGAACCGTCAAAAGTGGCGAAAGGAAACTCCAGACATCCAGGTTGGCACTACGGTGTTGATTATCGACCCTCAACTACCCAGAGCTCTCTGGCCTGTGGGGAAGGTGTCAGAAGTATTCCCTGGAGCTGACACCAGAGTGAGGACAGCCAAGGTTCAGGTGGGAGAAAAAACATACACTCGACCAGTTGCACGACTTATACAATTACCTGCTATTCCTGATTAAAGTAATTGTAACCGACAGTAGATTAAAAAGCCTTTTGAATGTGTACATATTTCCTTATGGAAATCTGGGGGCGGCTGTAAAAAAGGCTATAGTTTGCCGTCAAACCTAACCTCTCTTTATAATTTCTCCCTCTGTATTTGAGGCACACACGGCACCTTACCTGAGCCAATCAGCGTCCAGAAACCTTGAGCATGTGACCTCCCCCGCCCTCACAGAGACAGTATTACAATACAGCGGGACTCGGAGATTGACGCTGAAGTGCACATCGGTATAAACTGTTTACATACCGCATTTCGGACGAAGTGTTGTGCGTGAATGCAAAAGTAAGTTTGTAATCCTTGATTATACACTGGATGAGTACTGCATTTACGCTTGGAAATAAGTTATTGTGCCCGAGATGTAACGTTATATCCTAGATGTGTGTGTGTGTGTTCCCCCTCGTGTATTCATGCCACTTTAGCTCGTATGTTTGTATACATAACTTTATTATTATCTGGACTAGAGTTATACTTTTTTTATTATTACATGTTATGTTATTGTTTGAAGCAGAGTTTGCTGTATATTTTCTATATTTAATGGGAGAACTGTTGTGGAAAATTCGCCAAGCGCATGCGCACTCATAATCCAGTCAAAGCAGCGCTATACCATCATCACAGCATAACAAGGTGTCAGATTACATCTGTGTCGAATATAATATAGGAGATACAGCCTATCTTACATTTTCTTTCAGTTAGATTTTTATAATAATGTGCATGTTTAGTTATTGATGTTAAAATACCATACTACATTTGCTCGGTTAATTGTTGTAATTTATCATTGTTATTATTATGTATATTCATGTTTATTTTACTGTTTATTTTATAGAAAACCACACAAACACAACCATACAACTCAGTCTGTTGAGTGGTGACAATAAATGGGTTATTCCCAGAAAAGTACATCTTCGTTTGGTCTCTAATCGGACAGTCTTTGGTGGGTCAGCACCCCTGAGCTAGCCACTTGTCGTATAAGTGCTACCAAGCAAAAGCATTTTTTCAGTGAGATAGTCCCAGTATTTATTTGCGTTCTGTAATCCATTCGTTATTATTTTGCCATTTTATTTAACTTTATGCCCTCTAACTTTCAATACTGTTAGTATTTGAAAATAAGTGCACCATGACGTCGAAAAAGAGTTCTACTCTAACCCGCTGCAGCGAGGCAATGGACCATGAATATGCTGTAAGAATGGAAGACTCCACTGAAAAGACTAAAAGGAAAGACCCCTTTTCACCGATGAAGAATCCTCCAGCAGCTAAGAAGAAAGACACTGGGTCAGAAGGTAAAGAGAGCATGAATGCTATCTTGGATGCTATTAAGCATCTAACCGATAAAGTTGACTCATTTGGCTCTCAACTTCAGCAAAATGCTGCAATGCTAGCTAGTATTGTGAAGACGGTTGAGTTTAATGCAGCAGAAATTAAAGACTGTAAATCCCAGTTGCAAACTACTGGTCGAGAAGTTTCGGTGTTAAAGAAAGATAACGAAGAGCTAAGGGAACGGATCTTAGAACTAGAACGGTACAAGCGCCGCTGGAATCTCAGAATTCGTGGAATAAAAGAAAAGGAAGGAGAAGATATACGCATGGTGGTTACCGACTTGCTGGTGAAAATCTCCCCGTCATGGTCCCCGAACATCAACTACATCGTTGATACAGTCCACCGTGTGGGAAGACGTGAAGAAAATAAAACAAGGCACGTTATTATTCAATTCACTCAAAGAATACACCGAGATGCGTTGTGGCGGATGACCAAAGACCTCACCATATGTAAAGATCTTGGAATCGGCTTCCTGGAAGATTTCTGTAAGGCTGATAGGGATCTGCAGGCGGCGTTGTGGCCAAAGATACAGCAAGCGAGAGCAGCCGGCAAACGTGCGTACTACAGAGGTGGTGCTGGATACATCAACGGACAGAGAATCACTTGAGATCATGACATGAGGTATACCAGAGTGTACTGACGAGGGCCTGTTGCGTTAAATATACAAATGGTTTTCCGTCTGTTTTTTGTGGACAAAAATCTGAATGGATAACAGTTACACAGTTATTGAAAAGGAATTTAAGGGACTGCGCCCATTTTCAGGGTTTTCATTTGTTGCCTTTCCTGGCTTCATTTTATATAGTCTGTTGGACTAGGACTGCATCTATTTACATTTGTTTGTTTATTTGTGTATTATGAATATTTGTTTTTCAGGTATTTCACTTAACGCTAGGGGATTAAGGGATAACATTAAGAGAAAGTCTGTATTTTTGTTTTGTAAGGGTGAAAAAGCAAATTTTATTTTATTACAAGAAACTCATTCAAAATCTGAGGATGAGAAATTTTGGGTAAACCAATGGGGAGACAAAATTCTTTTTGACCATGGTTCAACTAAATCTGCTGGATTAGCTATTTTGTTCTGCAACTCACTTGGTAAAGTAGTGACATCTAAGGGTAGCAATAACGGTCACTGGTTACTTTGTGTTTTGACCATTGATGACCAGTATATCATTCTAATAAATGTTTATGGATATAATAATCTAGTTCAAAACAGACAATTAATTTCAGATGTGTCAGACGTCATAGATGGCCTTAAAGTTTTCTATCCAACTGCTAACATTATTATGGGGGGTGACTTTAACATGGTATATGATGAATGGCTTGATAGATATCCTCCCAAATGTCAATATAGTTCTTATAACCCTACTCTGTCTGATTTCTGTCGCAAACACAACTTATTAGATCCCTGGCGTATCAAACATCCGAATGTTGAACAATATTCTTGGTTTAAACCAAATAATACAGCAAAGTCAAGAATAGATTTCTGGTTAATCTCCTCCTCTATCATAAATATTGTTTCTGATTGTTGTATGTCAGCAGCACCTCTCACAGATCACTCTGTTATTAAATTGCTTATCAATCCTTCTGGCGTTAGAGGCAATAATAATTTGGAAATTTAATTCTTATCTATTAAAATGCCAATCATTTCAGGATGGTATTAAAAACATAATTTCTAAGGTTATGAACGATGATTCAATAATGTCCTATGTTGCTAAGTGGGAATTCCTTAAATTTAAAATGAGAGAATTTTCTATTCATTTTGGAAAATCCCTTAATAGAAATAACAAATTAACAGAAATGACCGTCATTAAGGAAATAAACGAATATTATAACAGAACATCACTTACCGATACTGATAAACGGATATTACAATGTCTACTATCTAAACTGGATGATATCTATCTTCAAAAAGCTGAAGGAGCCTTCATAAGATCTAGGGCAAAGTGGATTGAGGAAGGGGAGAAAAGTACCGCTTATTTCTGTCGTCTAGAAAAAAGAAGGCAGGAGAGACTTGCTATTAAAGCATTATTAATTAATGGTAATGTAGTCACAGACCGATCTTTGATTGCTAAGGAAGCTGTCTCTTTCTATAAAAAATGATATTCCTCAACCTTTTCCTCAGATAATGCCGAATCTTTTTTCAACCATATTAAAGATCTGATTCCCCGGATAGATGATGAGTATGCACTGCTATGTGATGCTGATATTACCTCTGATGAGCTGGATAAAGCTGTAGACAGTTTGTCTGTAAATAAATCTCCAGGCAGCGATGGTTTCACAGCCAATTTCTATAAACACTTTTGGGGTTTATTGAAAGATCCTTTTTCTCTCATGTTAAAAGAAGCTATAGATAATATGACATTCCCCCTTACAATGAAACAAGGTGTAATAACTTTAATCCCTAAACCTGATAAGGACTCCAAATTGTTAAATAATTTTAGGCCCATTACTCTATTAAACACCGATTACAAAATTGTAACCACTGTCTACGCTAGCAGACTGAAAAAAATCCTACATAAAATTATAAGCGACTCTCAATCAGGTTTTATGAAAGGAAGATCTATCCATAACAATATTCGGTTAGTTCTGGATATTTTAGATTATAGACATCTTATTGATGATGATGGTTTTATTTTATTTCTTGATTTCTATAAGGCATTTGATTCAATTGAACACCCATTTATTTTGAATAGTTTAAGATTATTTGGTTTTGGAGAGAAATTTAGAAACATAATTGAATCCCTTTATGAAAATTCAAATAGTTCAATTTCTTTATCAGGAGGTACTTCACCCCGATTCTCTATCAAACGTGGAGTTAAACAGGGTTGCCCCTTATCCCCATTTCTCTTTATAATAACCACAGAGCTGCTTTCTATCTTTCTTAAGCATTCAAATATAGCTCCATTAGAGGTGTTTGGGCATCCAGTTCTCATAAGCCAGTTAGCTGATGACACTACTATCTTTATGAAGCAGCTTTCGGAAGTCCCCAAAATCCTGCAAAATATCCAAATCTTTTCTAAAGCTTCTGGCTTAGAATTAAATTTGCAAAAGTGTGAGTTGATGCCAGTTCATCAATGCCAGTTAACCGAGGCCTATAACATCCCTATTAAATCTATAGTGAAATATTTAGGAATATATCTTTCTAAAGATATAATGGAATGTGAAAATCTGAATCTGTGGAAAGTAGTTGAAAATTGTCAATCCAAACTTAATTTATGGTTATTGAGAGATATTAGTTTATTGGGAAGAATTTTTTTAACCAAAATGGATAGTTTATCTAGATGTATCTACCCTGCATACTCATTATCGATACCAAATAAAGTGATTAAAAAAATTAACCAGATTAATTTTGATTATATCTGGAGAAAGAAAGCTCATTACATTAAAAGAGCAGAGTTGACTAAAGAATTCAAAGATGGAGGTCTACAAGCCATTGATTTTGATTTCATAAATGGAACTCTTAAAATTAACTGGTTGAAATCCTTCCTTAATAATGATAACCTTTGGTTTCACATCCCCAGAGAAATATTTAAGAAAATTGGAGGGATCGAATTTTTACTTAGATGTGATTTCATTCCCCAGCGTCTCCCTATCAAACTATCCAAGTTTCACCAACAAGTCTTGTTGTACTGGAAGCTCTTATACAACCATAATTTTACACCTCACAAAACCCCAATGTGGAATAATAGATATATCACAATAAGAAACAAATCACTGTATAAAAAGGAGTGGATGGAGAAAGGAATATGGTCGGTGGTTCATTTAATCGATAGTAGAGGTTATTTTTTATCACATAATAACTTCTGTCTCAAATATGATATAACCTGTAGTCAGAATGCGTTTAGCTCTATGATTAAAGCTATCCCCAATGCTTTCATGTGTTTGGTTCAAGCATACCTTTCAACAACGAATCCTCCCATTTGTTGTCTCCCATTACTTTTAGTTGAAGGTGTAGATTTTAAAGAAATTAAACTTCCAAACAAAACTATTAGAAATATGTTTGATAACATCTTATTTCCCATAGTACCCTATAGAAACTTGATTTCACAGTTCTTCTCCAAAAAAAATATTCACAGGTTACGAACAACTTACTTAAAATTTCCTTTATCTCCCAAAGCTAAGGAAGTCCATTTTAAAATTATAAATGGTGTATATCCATCCAGTGAATTTGTACAGCGAAGATTTGGTTTTGAAACTAGTAATTGTGTTTTTTGTGATAATATTGAAACTACAGATCATTTATTTTTTCATTGTATGTTTGTAGAGGCTTTATGGCTTGATATTCATGACTGGCTATATCCAAAGATTCCTCATCTTGAAGTCTTCTCTCACAAGGACATTATTTATGGACTCGTCTTGGAAAGCAACAAAGACGATTTTTTGGTTAATAACATCCTTATTCTAGTTAAATTCTATATACACAAATCTAAATACTTGAAAGTGAACCCTAAATTCTGTGTATATCACAATGAGTTTCTTTCTTATACAAATTCCCTTAAAATGATGAATAGTAAAAATGCTAAAAAACGTTTTGCTATAATAGAAGAATATGACTTGAAAAGTAAACCCTAGCCTTTTTTTTTTTTTTTTTTCTTATTTTATTTGTCTATTTATTCATTTTTGGTAATGCAATTATGCACCTGATTCTACTGTTACTATGTAATTATATATTTTTGCTGCCATGTTGTTTGTACATGACATTGTTCAATAAAAAAAAAAAAAAAAAAAAAAAAAAAAAGAGTTTGAATGAGAGATGAAGTTTACATCTTTATTATTTCTGTTTTAACATTTTTTCCTACATTATTTATATTAAATTATGTTATGTATGTATGGAGTCAATTTAACGCCGTATATAAACGCAAAAGATTTACGTTTTGCAAAATAAAGTTTTGCAAACGAAAATTAAAGTATTGAGGAAAATAAATTTGCTTTTTGCAAACAAAAATTAAGAATTGCAAAACATAAATGAAACCGCGCGAAAGCAATGATTTTGCAATACATATTTTCCATGGTCATATCTATTAGTTTATTTGCAACGATGCTTTTATTTTGCGTGTCAGTCTAGTTTGAGCTTGCGATACCATTTTTCCTTTGCGCTTCACTTTTCTGCACGTCTCTCTTTGTGGCACTGTTTTGACGTGGGGGCGGAGTCAAGGGACGGGGGCGTGTACAACATACCTCCCTGGAAGTGACGTCATCGGCCTGAGACGCAGCTCACTGATCCAGGTCCTGTCATGATGAGCAGAGGCTTGCGAGTGGATCGTTTCTTTTTATTCAATAGCATTAAAACATTCATGTTTTCGTTTTATTTACTTTATTAACAAATGTATGTGTATTAGCAGCGTTTGCTCAAGTTAAAGATTGCATAAATTAATAAATAATGTTCATTGTAAGATACATTTTTTTTTAACTCGAGTCTTTTTGGTTTAGTTTTGTCGTGGTTGAGTTTAATGAATAAACAAACCAGGGTGACCAGAGCAGCCTGAGATTATCAGAGATTGATAAAATATTTTTTATCCATCCCACAGTCCGTTGATCGTGTCTTTTTATGTAATATATGTTCATATAAGGCTATTATTATTTTGATCATTACCGTATTTTTCAGAATATAAGTCGCACCTAAGTATAAGTCGTATTAGTCCAAAACTACGTCATGACGAGGAAAAAAACATAAGTCGCACCGGACTATAAGTCACATTTATTTAGAACCAAGGACCAACTTTTTTTCATAGTTTGGCTGTTCCTGCGACTTATAGTCAGGTGCGACTTATTTATCCAAATTAATTTGACATGAACCAAGAGAAAACATTACCATCTACAGCCGCGAGAGGGTTCTGTTGGTTCATGTCAAATTAATTTGGATAAATAAGTCGCACCTGACTATAAGTCGCAGGAACAGCCAAACTATGAAAAAAAGTGTGACTTTATATAGTCCGGAAAATACGGTATATATGATATATCCAAGTGGATGTTGCACACTGCTGGTGGTTGAGGAGAGACACACATGATTGTACAGCGCTTTGGGTGGACAACAATCTAAATGCATCATTCATTCATTCATTCATATAGGCTAACCGTATATAATTGATAATAATATTATATTAATTAGGGCTATATTTTTATATTTATTGTTATGCTTGTTTTCCCCTTTCAATTTGTGTATTGCTTACCTAATTAACGTTCTCTGATAAATGAGTGTTTTCATTTACAAATGAAACTAGCGAATTATTAATTTATAATTCTACTATTTATTATTATAGGGTTAGGATATATATATAGTTATTGTTAAATTCATCCTCTAAACAGAGGTGGGTAGAGTACCCAAAAACTGTACTCAAGTAAAAGTAAAAGTACTTCTAGAAATATTTACTCAAGTAAAAGTAAAAGTACTAGTCTTGAATAGTTACTTGAGTAAGAGTAAAAGAGTATCGGATAAAAAATCTACTCAAGTAGTTAGTTACTAGTTACTTTGGGTCATATATACTGAGCCTATTTTTATTTAGATATATAGATAAAATGTATGTAATGTATGTGTGCGTGTATAAATGTATATATTTCATCAGCCTTTACTCCAATTTATGTAATTTATTATAAAACCCTGTCTGTTTACTTAAGTAACAGATATAGGTGTCATACCATAACATATTTTTAATACGACTGACTTTATATTAAATGTGAATTTAACATTGAAAGTTAATGTGATATAAATATTGCTACTAATCTTTCATTGTTCAGAAAGAGAGCAAATAACATTCCTGTTATTTGTTTTCTGAACTGCACTACTGAAAACCTCATTAATCCTGAATTTATTTAGTTACCCACTTCTATATAAAAACATAATACATTTAATCACCCCTTTAAACACTTCATTGTTTATCAAAATCATTGGTAATTGAAAAATTACACCGAATGTCACAACTAAATTAAGAATTCATTATGAGCAATGCATAGCAAATGATGTTACCATCAAATATGAGAAACCTTAAAGAATGATAGACTGATGTAAATGACTGAAACCTGTTGTCATGCACGAGTTTGCCATAGCTTTTTTAGTAAAACATTATACACTGCAAAGTTTAACTTTAAATGACATCAATTAATACATCAAAACCAGTTGATCTCAGTTCATTCTCTATTTCCCTTCAATGAACACACAAATGTGTTTCATGCCGCAAAAAAAAACAACTAAAAAAAAACAGTCCTTGGAACCAAATCCTGTGTAAACAAAAGCCCAGAAGATCACCACGCCGGCCTCTTCCCTGTACCCTGGTGGGTTCAACTTGAAAAGGGCTCTGCACTGCAAGCATTTCCTGATGCTGTTCATCCGTCTGAACTCGTTCTGGTAGACAGGAGGACAATTCTTCCAGTTGGCCACAACTTATAGTGTAAAGACAAAATACAGGAAAGATAATAATAAAAAAAGTTTAACAGCCTCATACTACAAAGTTCAATTGGAGAATGAGCATTAAACAGGGGGAAATCTTACTGTCTAGCCAGGCAAAGTGTGCCGCTTTCCGGAAAACTTCTTGAGTGACCACATCCCTAAACCATCTGCAAACAAGAGAAAGTGTCAAATATGCAGTCACCCGCTGACAAAATAACTTCCCTGAGGATTTCCAGGGGAAGCTGTTGAATCAAAAACATACATAGGTTTATTTATACATGCATATAAAAGTTATTAATCATTATATAAACACTGACTACAGATAACCTTGCTTTAAACAAACTCTATAGATTGTCACAACTGCATACTCATTCTTTTATAATACCACTAATAAAATGTTAATATATACAGTAATTGTAATAATCCAGTGAGATATTTGCATATATTTGTATGCATGATCCACATGAAGATCTTTTACATTGAATATAAATATTTCTGTCTTATATGGTGAACAAAATCCACATTAGATCGCAAACAGAAGTTATTTAAAACACTCGCTGCTGTCTGAAAATGAATTAAGATTAAATGTTTTTAAATGTCTTTGATGCTGATGTTAACTAATAGCTATATATGAAATAATCCACGGTCGTTGACCAATATAGTACTTGTACATAATCCCAATTTCATATCTGAACAACTATGTAGCTGTAATAACTAAAATACCTCTGCATGTACACACATGTAATGATTAGTTCTTAATGAATGTATGTGCACAAATAACCTGCTTTGCTGGACTCTAAAAGAACAAATGTCAAGAGGTAGGTATATTGCTAGATATAGTAAGTAAAGCCCGAATAGCACTGTTTGTTGTTGGCGGCTGTACTGCGTTTGAGCTCCGTCACTATATTCTTTTCATTGACTATTTTTAACTCAAAAATCAATTTTATACATCATCGTTTCCGTTTATATAACGTGTGAATATATCCTCTATTGTATTCTACAACAAAAACAATCAGAGCGCCTCGCTATCACTAGTTTTATTTTGATCTCCCCGGTCCGCTTTTAGCTTTTAGCCTGTTAGCATCAGCGGCGTGGTTGCAGCTAACTGCGCTAACATTGCTAATACTCTATTCACACACATTACCACTGCTGTACTCACTGTTACGTGCTTTAATGGCGGATGAATGTCTCCACTCTGTGCAGCTCGAGCTCGAGGCCGTGGGAAAGCAGATTCGCGACCTGGAGGTGAGGCAGGCCCAGCTGAGAGAGCGGAGAGCCGCGCTGGAATCATCCTGGGCTGACGCTCACAAGTCCGGGGTAAGTATACAGCGATCTGCTAACAGTCCCACCACGTCTACTCCGTGTGTTTCTCTGCACAGGCCCGGTGCACCCAGGACGCGATCTTCCCAGATGTCCTTCACTGCGACGCCGGGACACCACGGACCCTGGGTGCATCCACAGCGGAGGACGCGAGCCGGGTCCCGGGCGACGACTTCTCCCCTCCTGCCTTCGACATCTCCATCCGGAACCGCTTCGCTCCCCTCCGCGAGACAGGACGCGACGCTGTGATCATCGGAGACTCCATCGTCCGACACGTAAGTGCTACGTTAGCCGAAGGTAAAGTACACACTCATTGTTTGCCTGGTGCTCGTGTTCTCGATGTTTCTGCGCAGATACCCGCGATCCTGAAGGCCGACGAGAGCCCCAGAGCGGTCGTGCTTCACGCCGGGGTTAACGACACCACGCTGCGGCAGACGGAGACGCTGAAGAGGGACTTCAGCAGCCTGATCGAGACGGTTCGCAGCACGACGCCCGCGGCGACGATCGTCGTGTCAGGACCACTGCCCACGTATCGACGAGGACACGAAAGGTTCAGTAGACTTTTTGCTTTAAATGAATGGTTGTTGTCATGGTGTAAAGAACAGAAACTGCTATTTGTTAATAACTGGAATCTTTTCTGGGAGCGTCCTAGGCTGTTTCGCGCTGATGGATTACACCCCAGCAGAGTCGGAGCGGAGCTGCTCTCTGACAACATCTCCAGGACACTTCGCTCCATGTGACTAGTAAGACAATTCTCTAATAACTATTATGATGACTTTTGTTCCACCCGCTTAAATGATAAAAGTACTTGCGCTGTAAAAACTATTAAGACTGTGTCTGTTCCCCGAATAGTGAGGTCAAAATATAATGTAGGATCTAGAAAAAATCTTATCGTAATTAAACCAGAAAAATGTAAAGTAAATGAACAAAAACAATTTTTAAAGTTTGGGCTCATAAATATTAGATCACTCACACCCAAAGCAGTTATTGTAAATGAAATGATCACAGAAAATAGTTTTGATGTACTCTGCTTGACTGAAACCTGGCTAAAACCAAATGATTATTTTGGTCTAAATGAGTCTACTTCACCAAACTACTGTTATAAGCATGAGCCCCGTCAGACTGGTCGTGGCGGAGGTGTTGCAACAATATATAGTGATATTCTCAATGTTACCCAGAAAACAGGATACAGGTTTAACTCTTTTGAAATACTTCTGCTAAATGTTACACTGTCAGACATGCAAAAGAAATCTAATGTATCTCTTGCTCTGGCTACTGTGTATAGACCACCAGGGCCGTATACAGAATTCCTAAAAGAATTTGCAGATTTCCTCTCAGACCTTCTAGTTACAGTTGATAAGGCGCTAATCATGGGAGATTTTAATATTCATGTTGATAATGCAAATGATACATTAGGACTTGCGTTTACTGACCTAATAAACTCCTTTGGAGTCAAGCAAAATGTCACCGTGCCCACTCATCGTTTTAATCATACACTAGATCTAATTATATCGCATGGAATCGATCTTACTGCTATAGATATTGTACCCCAAAGTGATGATATTACAGACCATTTCCTTGTATCGTGCATGCTGCGTATAACTGATATTAACTATATGTCTCAGCGTTACCGTCTGGGCAGAACTATTGTTCCAGTCACCAAAGACAGATTCGCAAATAACCTGCCTGATCTATCTCAACTGCTATTTGTACCCAAAAATACACATGAATTAGACGAAATTACTGACAACATGGGCACTATTTTCTCTAATACATTAGAAGCTGTTGCCCCCATCAAATTGAAAAAGGTTAGAGAAAAACGTACTGTGCCATGGTATAACAGTAATACTCACTCTCTCAAGAAAGTAACTCGTAGTCTTGAACGCAAATGGAGAAAAACTAACTTGGAAGTTTTTAAAATTGCATGGAAAAACAGTATGTCCAGCTATAGACAGGCTCTAAAAACTGCTAGGGCAGAGCATATCCACAAACTCATTGAAAATAACCAAAACAATCCAAGGTTTTTATTTAGCACAGTGGCTAAATTAACAAATTACCAGACGCCACCTGATTCAAATATTCCACCAACGTTAAATAATAATGACTTTATGAATTTCTTCACTGATAAAATAGATAACATTAGAAATACAATAGCGAATGTAGATTCTACAGCGTCTAACACTTCAGTTTCATCCATCGCACCCAAAGATAATCTTGGGTGCTTATAACAGAGGGGAGTCAAGTTGAATGCAGCTTCCAAAAGACAAAAAATAGCCGATTAAGATTTTATTAATTTTAATACAATCACCCGGCGTGAGAGCGATCAGTGAGTCATATCATCAGCTGCTAAATTCAGATCTGTGATGAGTAACCCCAGAGTGCAGTCTGGACGATTGCAGGAGGTGTTAATGGTTGTGTAGGGAGATGGTCAGAGTGGGTGTTGGGGGTTTCAAATCTACAATAAAACTCATTCAGGTCGTTAGCAAGTCGTTGATTAGCCTCAGTGCAAGGGGATTGTTTCTTGTGGTTTGTGATGGCTCTCAGTCCTCTCCAAACTGAAGTAGAGTCGTTGGAAGTAAACTGGTCTTCCAACTTTTTAGCGTAGGTTTTTTTAGCCGCTCTAATCTCTTTGTTCAGTGTGTTCCTGGCCTGATTGTACAAGACCCTGTCCCCATTTCTGTAGGCATCCTCTTTGGCCTGACGAAGGTGTCTGAGTTTTACTGTAAACCATGGCTTATCATTGTTGAATGTTAAATAAGTCCTGGTAGGAATGCATATATCCTCACAGAAACTAATATAGGATGTTACAGTCTCTGTGAGTTCGTCCAGATCGGTGGTAGCAGCTTCAAAAACGCTCCAGTCTGTGATGTCAAAACAAGATTGTAAATCCTGCTCTGTTTCGCTGGTCCATCTCTTCACAGTCTTTACTACAGGTTTAGCAGATTTAAGTTTCTGCTTGTAGGATGGTATAAGATGAACCAGACAGTGATCAGAACGTGCCAAAGCTGCTCGTGGAACAGAGTGATATGCATCCTTTATTGTTGTGTAACAGTGATCCAGTATATTACTGTCTCTGGTGGGACAGGTAACATGCTGTCTGTATTTTGGCAGTTCACGGGAGAGATTGGCTTTATTAAAGTCCCCAAGAATGATTAAAACAGAGTCCGGGTGTTGTTGTTCTGTGTCTGTGATCTGTATGTAGCTGTATGTAGCTGTTTGACTGTTGGGTTACAATCCACAAAGAACAATAAAATGAGCAATTTATAACAATTATTAACAATAATTATTCAAATTGAACGTACCATGGATAAATAAATGATCGAACATCGCATTTAATATTATAAGATATTTACACAACCACTTTTACTCACCTCATGCAATCAACGTGGAATAGCGTTTGTAAGTGCAGAAAATGTTTGTCTTTTATTTTGTGTTTGGAGTTGGTGTTTCCGGGTAGTTGGTCACATGGTGGTAGGTGTGTATTTACCTGCTAGTGTTTCCTGTTTTTGACTAGACCGTGTAGAGAGGGGGTGCGTAGCCAGGAACGCTCACTTTCAGTTGACCGTATTTCAACCGTATCAATAAATCTCTATCTGCATATGGACAATATTACATCAGGGCAATAAAAGTATGTAGATTTTAAACGGATGAGAACGAGTCATTGATGTTGTCCTGCTGCTTAGCCTCTCAGCGGCTATAGGATGCCGCTATATTTAGTCAACTGAAAACTTCACAGCTTTGGATTATGGACGCGATCTAAAAAAATGGCTGTACCCGCACACCGCATGTTGTCACAGACGCGCACCGTGAAGTGGGTCAACGATCGCGACGCACATACAGACGGAAGAAGAGGTATGTCAGCGGTTTAAATGGATTGTGGCTGGACTCGCTTAAGTTGTGAAAGACGCTGATATAGCCGTTAAGTTGGATTGGCATTGTATTGAACGCGGTTGGTGTTGCTCTTGCATATTGATGGGCTCTTATGTGCTGCCTCTACGTTCATTCATTCATTGTTTTGCTCAGTGCGCGCTGAATACAGCGCCGTTTGGAACTGAGTTCAAGTTGTTTGTTGCCTTGGAGAATGAACTCTGAGGATATGGAGCACGCTGCTGATAGCGGCAAACGAGAGCATAAGCCCACGGCAAAAGCCCTGCTGGCTAAAATTGAAGCCTTGCAAAAGGATCACAAGAGTAAAGTGAAGAATGTGATTGTGTCCATGAAGGACTTGATGAAATGTGATGACAATGCGTCTCAAGTGTGTTCAATGCTGAAAACGATACAATTGCTGATGGATGATGCATCTGTGTTACATAAAAGTGTACTGCTTCTATTACCTTCTGAAGAACAAACTAAACAAAATGCCTGGTTTGACTCAATTTCCAAACACTATAACGACTTTGTAGAAGAGGTTGAACAATGGATGACTGAAACTGGGAAATCAAATCCCGGCATTGCTCTTTCTGATACTCATGAACCTAGTATTGTGGAAGTAGAGGCACCATCTCAAGGGATTCATGTATCTGATATTTCACCTTCTGTTGAAGTTGTGTCGACAACACATAACATGCAGCTCTCTAATGCGCACATACAGGCTGGAAGGGATTCTGGGGATGAAATTCAACCAATGGACAGTGTTTCGAATATAAGCAGTAAAAGATCTACTAAAGCAACATCTCATGGATCTCGATCAAGCCGATCTTCCATTTCTTCCACTCGTCTTAAGGCTAAGGCAGAACTGGCTGCTTTATTGGCCTCTCAACAAATGCTGCGAAAGAAACATGAATTAGAGGAACAAGAGGAGCAGTTGAGGAGAAGGAGAGAAAAACTGGCGCTGGAAACCAAATTTGCAGAGTCAATGGCCAGAGTAAAGGTGTATCAAGATGTGCATTCGGAATCTCATACATCTGTTAGAAATGTGTCCAAGCCTCTTTATTCTGATATGGAACCATTTGTCCCTTCAGTTAGGGTGCCAGCAGCATCAGAGTCCCTGCCTGCATCTTGTACCTCACATGTTGATAACACACAAAGGATTTCAAATTATTCTCTATCACAGTCAGTACAACAACAACCTTCAACAAGATCTAAATTGAAACCTTCACATTCTACATTGCCCAACATGTCATCTTCTGATAACCAGAATACTGGATATGCTCATGGATCAAGTTTTCAAAATGATAAAAGCCACACAAGCATGCTTCAGCTCATTGGTAAGCAAAACGAAATAGCTACTTTATTGGTTAAACAGCATAATTTGTCTTCACTTCCAACCCAGGGGATTGTCTGCACTTCCTGGAGCAATATACACGAGGACAGCCGAAAGCACTTGTTAGAAGTTGCCAGCACATGAACCCTTCACAAGGTTATCTACAGGCTAAGGCTTTGCTTAAGGAGAACTTTGGCAATGAGGTGAAAATAGCTTCATCATATATGGAAAAGGCCTTTTCATGGAAAGCTATAAAATCTGAAGATGCTAACGCCCTACAAGAGTATGGTCTTTTCCTAAGGAGTTGCTGTAACGCTATGCAAGATGTTCATTATATGAATGAGCTGAATCTTACCACTAACATGCAAGTTATACTCTCAAAGCTTCCTTACAAACTCAAAGACAAATGGAGAGTCGTTGCATATGAGTTAAAGGAGCGATGCCACCGTCAGTCCATCTTTCCTGATATTGTAGACTTTATAGAGAGACAAGCAAAAATTCTCTCTGATCCTGTATTTGGTAATATTCAGGATGCAGTACCTGCTGGGGGTAGGAAGACGAACACCAGAATAATTCCACCAAAGGCCAGGAGCAGTTTTGCTACCACTATCACTACTATGCCTGAAATAAAAGAACACAGTAAGATAACAGCTAACCAAATCTGTCTCTTCTGTGGTGGTGAACACGTACTGGATGTTTGTAATAAGCTTACCAGAAAAGGTCACCGAGAAAAGATGAACTTCTTGATGACGAGAGGAATTTGCTTTGGCTGCTTGCATACAGGACACATTAGCAGAGACTGTAAAAGGAGAATCATCTGTAATATATGTAGTATGAAACACCCAAGTCTTCTTCACATTTATTCTCATGAGAAGGAAGACACGTCAGATAAGAAGAGAACCGAATTCAAGCCGGCAGTTGGCAGTGCCATGGTCTCTCTTAAAACCAATGGTTTTACTGGGGCTGGTAAAGACACTTGTGCATTATCTATCGTTCCAGTCTGTGTCAAATCAAAAAAGGGAAACAGCGTGGTGAAGACGTATGCCTTTCTTGATTCTGGAAGTTCTGCTTCTTTCTGTACGGAAAGTTTGATGAACAAGCTCAACCTCTCTGGAAAGAGAGTTAATATTCTTCTCAGAACCATGAGTCAAGATAAATCAGTTGGTAGCTATGTTCTGAAAGACCTGGAGGTTTCTGGGTTGAATCAAGAAGATTACTGTGCATTGCCTGAATTGTACACCCAAAAGACCATGCCTGTGACCACAGCTAACATTGCTTCACAGAAAGATCTCGAATGTTGGCCTTATTTGAGTCATGTCTGCTTACCTAAGATTAATGCTGGTATTGAGCTTCTGATTGGAGCTAATGTTCCAGAAGCATTGGAGCCTTGGGAGATCGTACGCAGTCAGGATAGCGGCCCTTATGCTATAAGGACCATGCTTGGATGGACTGTTAATGGACCACTTAAAGGAGTGGGTATGAATGGAGATGATCCTGCTGAACAACTTCCTGTTACTGTGAATAGGATTGCAGTAATAAAGTTGGAGGAGTTGTGGAAGCAGCAATTTAAGGCTGATTTTCCAGAGACTGTTCATGAAGAACTGACAGGAATGTCCAAGGAAGATCAGCAGTTTATGGATTTTGTGTCCCATTCAGCAAGACTGAGCAATGGTCATTATTACATCAATCTACCATTCAGAAATACTGAAGTGGTCATGCCTATGAACAGGAGAATTGTAGAACAGCGTGCTTTAACTCTTCAAAGAAGGTTTAAAGTGAATCCTTCCTTTCATGCAGATTACACCACCTTTATGGAGGACGTCATCTATAAGGGTTATGCAGAAAGGGTACCCGTGGCTGAGCTGGAGAGGTGTGATGGACGCCTGTGGTATATACCCCATCACGGTGTATATCATCTCAAAAAACACAAGATTAGGGTTGTGTTTGATTGTGGAGCTTCTTATCAGGGTGCATCACTGAACAGCAAACTTCTGCAAGGTCCAGACTTAACCAGCTCTTTGGTGAGTGTGCTCGTACGATTTAGATTGGAACCTGTTGCCCTGATGGCTGACATCGAATCTATGTTCCATCAAATCAGAGTTCACCCAAAAGACTGTGATTTCTTGAGATTCCTGTGGTGGCCAGGAGGTAACATAAACAACAGTCTGGAGGAATACAGAATGGTGGTTCATTTATTCGGAGCTACATCATCACCAAGTTGCTCGAGTTTTGCATTGAGGAAATGTGCAATGGATCAAAAGGATCTATTTGACTCCAAGACACTGGATGTTGTTTTCAATAATTTCTATGTGGATGACTGCCTTGTTTCTGTACCTTCCGAAACAGACGCTGTGCAGCTGTTCAAGGATCTCACTAGAATGTGTGCCAGAGGAGGATTTCATTTAACAAAGTGGATGAGTAACCGCCGTGCTGTATTGGGCACGATACCTGAAAAGGACAGAGAGAAGAAGGTAAAGGATTTGGACTTGGATCATGATACTTTGCCTCTTGAAAGAGCATTAGAAGTGCAATGGTGTGCGGAATCAGATGCCTTTCATTTCAAAGTGGTAGTGAAGGATAGACCTCTTACCAGGAGAGGAATTCTCTCAGTGGTTAGTTCCATCTATGACCCTCTGGGGTTCTTGTCACCTGTGATTCTGTCTGCCAGGAGGATATTGCAAGATCTGTGCAGAGAGGGAATAGGATGGGACAACGTTATTCCTCCAGTGTATGTTCAACGTTGGATGAACTGGCTGGATGATCTGCATCGCTTGGAGAGTTTTGAGGTCAGAAGATGTTTAAAACCTGATGGGTTTGGAGAAGTAACATCTGCTCAAATGCATCATTTTTCAGATGCAAGTGAGCAAGGATATGGGGTGGTATCCTATCTGCTGCTTCATAATGACCAACAACTGGCACATTCTACTCTTCTGGTAAGCAAGGCAAGAGTTACACCATTAAGACCCATTACGATCCCTCGCCTGGAACTTACGGCTGCCACTCTTGCTAATCGTATGGACAAGATTTGGAGGAAAGAACTCAAGATGCCCTTTACGGATTCTGTGTTTTGGACTGATAGCACTTCAGTACTCAAATACCTTCGAAATAAGACCTCAAGATTTAAGTGCTTTGTGGCTAATAGAGTGTCTGAAATTCTGAAGGCTTCTGACGTAGCACAGTGGAGGTACGTGAATTCCTCAAGCAATCCAGCAGATCTGGCCTCTAGAGGAGCAAAAGTGGATTCATTCTTGAAGAACGAGATGTGGATTTCTGGTCCCACATTTCTTGTTCGACCACAAGAGGAGTGGCCAATGGATCCCACCAATAGGTGTGTTATATTGTCTCATGATCCTGAGATCAAAAGAAATGCTCTGGTAAATATGGTGGAAGCCAAAGAGTCTGACTCCATATCATGTCTCCTTAGTTACTTCTCCTCTTGGATTCGACTAAAGAAAGCTATAGCATGGATCCTTCGTCTGAAAGGAATCTTGATGGACCTTAGCGAGGAAAGGAAACGACTGCAGACTGCTCTTGCTTTCTCTGGCACAAATCCACATCAACAAGGGATGACTATTAATGAGGAAATTCAGAAGTTCAAGTCTACTGTGTGTAAGGACTTGCTTTCCTTGGGAGAATTGGAGAAGGCTGAAATGGAAATCATCCGACTTTCTCAAGGGAATAGATTTCCTGAGGAACTGACAAGTCTACGAAAGGATGGAGTAGTCAAGCGAAATAGTCCTCTCTATCGTCTTAATCCAATCCTGCAGTCTGATATCATCAGGGTCGGTGGACGTCTTGATAAAGCATTGGTTCCTGAAGATTTTAAACACCCAATCATATTGGCTAAGGACTTGCACATCGCTACCTTGATTCTGCGACAAATTCATGAAGAAGTGGGACATAGTGGACGGAACTTCATGTTGGCTAGCCTTCGACAGCGATATTGGATCCTTGGAGCGAGTGTAGCTATAAGAAGAGTTATATCAAAATGTGTAGTGTGCAGAAGGTTCAATGGAATTGCAGGTCATCAACAGATGGCTGATTTGCCTCAAGATCGAGTGTCACCAGACAAACCACCCTTTACTCATGTTGGAGTGGATTGTTTTGGCCCTTATGAGGTAAAGCGAGGAAGAACCACCCTGAAGCGCTACGGAGTCATCTTCACCTGCTTGGCCATTAGAGCAGTTCACATTGAAATGATCTCATCACTGGATACCGACTCATTCATTCACGCACTAAGACGTTTTATTTCTCGACGAGGACAAGTGACTGAAATGCGTTCAGATAATGGAACAAATTTTGTCGGGGCTGAGCGTGAGCTACAAGAGGCAATTCAAAACTGGAACCAGAGTCAGATCAACAATGTTCTTCTTCAAAAGAATATAAAATGGATTTTCAATCCTCCTACCGGCTCACACCATGGAGGGATTTGGGAACGACTCATCAGATCAATAAAGAAAATACTGAATTCCATTCTTCGAGGGCAAAGTTTGGATGAAGAAGGTCTTCATACCTTCTTATGTGAGGTAGAATCCATCCTTAACAATCGACCCATCACCAGATCATCATCGGATCCCAACGACTTGGAACCGTTAACACCTAATCATCTTCTCCTTCTAAAGACAAAGCTTGCATTACCACCTGGATTGTTCGAGAAGGACGATGTGTATGCCCGTCGACGGTGGCGCCAAATTCAATATTTGGCTAACCTATTTTGGAAAAGATGGATTGGTGAATATCTACCTCTACTACAGGAGCGGCAAAAGTGGATGGTAAAGACACACAACCATCAGTTGGGAGAGGTTGTACTGGTAGTGGACGATAATGCACCTAGAAGTTCCTGGATCATGGGCAAGATTGTTCACACAATAGAGGACAAAAAGGGATTCACACGGCAAGTTAAAATTAAGACCATGAGTACATGCTTGACCAGGCCAATTACAAAAATTTGTCGTCTTCTTGAAGCTGAGGAATCTAAAGACTAACTACGACAGTGACATTTGAGAGCTCTCAACTGACCCTTTTGACTTGACTTTTGACTTAGACTTGATCGCATTACTGACGACTGACTTTACTGACAGACTGGACTTGGACATTAACTGTACTCAGCTACAAGGATGAACTAAATGAACATTTGAGTTTTCTGGACATTCTTTTACATAAAGAAAAAAAAAAGAAAAAAAAGGGGGGATTTAATGTATAAATTATGTAATGTACATGTTTATCTTGTCTGTATTTTGATTGTGTTGGTGATTATTACAGGTTTATTGTGTAATAATCAGGGGCTGGTATGTAAGTGCAGAAAATGTTTGTCTTTTATTTTGTGTTTGGAGTTGGTGTTTCCGGGTAGTTGGTCACATGGTGGTAGGTGTGTATTTACCTGCTAGTGTTTCCTGTTTTTGACTAGACCGTGTAGAGAAGGGGTGCGTAGCCAGGAACGCTCACTTTCAGTTGACCGTATTTCAACCGTATCAATAAATCTCTATCTGCATATGGACAATATTACATCAGGGCAATAAAAGTATGTAGATTTTAAACGGATGAGAACGAGTCATTGATGTTGTCCTGCTGCTTAGCCTCTCAGCGGCTATAGGATGCCGCTATAGCGTTATTACTCTGCTGCTGCAGTTGCCACCGTTCTGTTTATTTCAACGCAAACTGCCCCCTGCTGGCTCGGAGCAAAATGTCAAAGGCGGGGAAAACAAATATGGGCGGGGCGACACGTGTCGCTCCGCCTCGAAGTGTCGCCCCGCCCCATCGTCCAGACTGCACTCTGGGGTTACTCATCACAGATCTGAATTTAGCAGCTGATGATATGACTCACTGATCGCTCTCACGCCGGGTGATTGTATTAAAATTAATAAAATCTTAATCGGCTATTTTTTGTCTTTTGGAAGCTGCATTCAACTTGACTCCCCTCTGTTATAAGCCACACACGTACAACAAACTAATGTCACAGTGGTATCGTGTACTGTAATCGAATGTAGCCCAAGTTATTACCTGTTAAACAGTAGACAGCACACGCGGTGTTCATCTAATAAGGATCTCCATCGCTAGCAAATAATAGCCTTTGCAGATTTGCTTTCTATTCAGTGCAGTTCCATATCCACGTTTCCAACGCTGCTGATGTTAAACGAACCGCTTCAGACGCTCAGCGCGTGCGGCAGGGAACTGAACGACTCATTCAAACTGATTCATGAACCATTCACTCGTTTGCCAACTGGTTTGATCAAGCCTTTGAACAGAATTGACTCAAAAGAATGAATCGAGAAAAGTAACGAGAGGAGCGTCGCCCACAGTAACGGAGTAAAAGTACAGATTTTTCCCCAAAAATTTACTCAAGCAAGAGTAAAAGTACCCATCTTTAAATATACTCCAAACAGTATTAGTTACCCCAAAAAATTACTCAAGTAAATGTAACGAAGTAAATGTAACTGGTTCCTACCCACCTCTGCCTCTAAAGTAATCAAATCTTTATTGGCATGTTGGGCTTTTATAGGCTATTATTTACAAAACTCTTCAGGGCTGCGTTTTCCTCTGAACTATTCTGAGCAAAGAACGCTTCTGTGCGCTGGCGTCCTCCACAAGTTAAGAGATTTTAAACAAACACTTGCAGTTAACCAAATGAAACAATACACATTTTAATGCTATAAAAGTGTGCACATCGAGAGAAATAAACAGCAGATGTACATGTTAACAACTTCTTTAACTTGAGCAAACGCTGCTAATAAACATACATTTGTTAATAAACATTCGACTTATAGTCCGGAAAATACAGTAAGTATGGAACATGAGAGGAGAAAGAGTTACTTGCTAGGGATGATGTTAGGAAGTGATATTCAGGTTGCTACATTTTTAATGATTACAGCAGTTAAAACAGCTAAACTTCAACATTTTAGCTGTAAAATGCCACATGCAGTAGCTAATATTAAGAAATATTTTGTGCTTTTACTTTTAAAAATGTTGGTAACGTCATGACGAGGTAATAATCTATTCCATGCTATCTTTTTTTTTTAATTATTTTATTTTTTATCCATTTCATAATTTGTTTATTCAGGTTGAGTTTAGACCAAGAGCAGAGAAAGACACTAACTCCAGCTCAATTTTAAATTACTTTTAAGCGCCCCAAGTCAGATTTTAATTTTTTTGTCAATCCACCCTGAGAAGAAGACAAAATACCTGTCAGTACAGAGAGTGTTTAAGTTGAGTGTTTAAATCAACAGTACACAAAGATGGCGCAGACAGACTGTTGTCTAGTTTCCGCGCGCCGATTGCTTTGGGCCGGGTTTAGTCAAAGTCCAGGGCCGTTTTTATTCCCAGTCCGTCCCTGTCTACAGTATCTTATCTGAGCTCAAAACGCTGCTTGACCGAGAGTCAACATACTAAAAAGAATAAATACATAATCATGAACGTGTTTATGTGTGTTTATTTTTGGTCTCAGTATTTTAATAGCATTTAATGATTATGAACATAAGCATTACAAAAAAATTATTATAGACCATCGATGAAACCACAAAGCTGACGCGTAGGTATGCATAACTGCAATATAAAGTAATTTTGAGTATTATTGCTATATTATTTATTATAGAATATTATTTTCTAAAATTAGGCACATGTAGGCTAATATAAAAGCACATATAGCAATGTTTTTGCAACAGCTCCAAGTCTCACGCGCACTGTCCGAATCCGTTCACTTATTTTTTTTGTGCACTCCTTCCTGATATAGTGAACTCAACTGCCATACACTATATAGGGATTAGTGAATGAGTGAGAGATTTCAGACACAGTACTAGTAACATTCCCGGGTTCAGTCCCGGAACAAGCGCTTAGCGCTGTGTGAACAAAATCCAGATCTAACTCCGTGTTGTAGTGATGACGCGTTATCGCGCGACTCTTTTACATTTTAAGTATTATAGTTGTATTGAAAAACCAGGAGAACCTCCAAGAAATATGTATATATATATATATAATTTTTTTTAATTGTGTGTTATAGGGGGCCCCTTGATGATTATGGGATATCCGAGACCACCCAGCCCCCCCTCAATTCATACACTGGATAAAAAAGAATATTATGCAGATTTTTTTTTAAATATATATTTAATGGTATTTAGATATTTGTTAATAGTAAATCATTACACATTCAGTTGTTTAGTTGCAGTTACACTTCCTGACCAGCAGGAGTCATCAGTGTGCGCAGTCTCGAGCGCTTCTAACCAGTGAATCGTTCTGTGAAGCAATTTGGTTCAGTTGATTTAAAGCTTTAAAATTATGGTTTCTTCCAGTACTAGTGTTTATGAAGCTCGCTATATTGCAAAAATCCTATTATAATCGCATTGTGAGTGTGCATGTAAACATAAACAATGTTTTTACCCTTTAAAACGGGCTGGGTTTATTTCACCATGATCCACATGATGGCGCTCCAGCACAAATCACATGAAAACACTTTATAACAGTCTAAAACAAATCTTTGTAAGTAAATACAGTCCGTGGGCATTTGTTCATCGGCTAGGTTTCAGACGAAAATGTTTTCATCAAAATAAAATATTACTGATATGACGATTATATCTGTATGTGAAGTTAATTCAGAGATATAACTACCAGTAAATATGAAGTTAATAATGTGTTTTGAAGAAAGTTAAGCCACTGAATATAAAGCGGGTCAGTCCAAACTCTAACTGGGGAGGGGGGCGTTGATAAAGTCAATAAACAAACAAAACAAAATTATATTTATTGTCTCTCATGTATTCGTTTGCTAAAGCATTAATTGTTTATGAAGGTCTTCTTCATAGCTGACAGTGTAGGTTTATCAGTGAGGTGCATCAGTGGGCGGACCCTGCGTCTCTGCGCCAGTGGTCTCGTCCATCACAGTTCAGCTGGAGATATAAAGACTGAGCTCCTGCAGAGAGACTCAGACTCACACAGTCTCTCTCTCAGTGTCAGAAACACACTCTCTCTCTGTGACACACACACACACACACACACTCTCTCTCTCTCTCTCTCTCTCTCTCTCTCTCTCTGTCAGACACACAGCAGCGCTGGAGATGGAGCACACCGAGCTCGTGAAGCCCGAGTCTCTGGAGGATCTGATCCAGACTCTACACAAGATCTTTGAAAGCGACAGAGTCAATGTGGAGGAGGTGCAGAGCATCATGGAGTCCTATGAAAGTAAACCTCACGAGTGGATGAAATATGCCAAATTTGACCAGTACAGGTAAATATATTATTATTATTGTTCTCAGAATAATTGTGTGTAGACAGTTATTTTGCCATAGTTCATGCATTTAAGTCTTATAATCCCAAGGGTTGTTTTGTTTATTTTTACTTATTTAGTTTTTCAGATAACTGAGAAATGCAAATTAAATTAACATAAGAAAAATTTTAATTTGATGTTGCAATCTTTCCAGTCTAACACAAACAAACGCAAACTTAAGGTGAACTGGGTTTAAATGAGTTGACTTTTACTCCAAACATAACTCAAATAGTTTTCTCCTTTATATCAGAGAAAAGAGCATTAATGTTTCTCGCTCCACTTCAACCGAAAGTCCAGTTCTCTCTTGTTTTTGTCTGGATGCGATGCTGGAGTTTTTCCTCCGTTGATGTTTTGTCAGTGGGCGGGGCCTCGTCTGAGAGGGCGGGGTCGAGGCGGGCCAATCAGAGCTCGGCTCCCGGCGCACACCCGCTCAGTCCTTCAGCTGCTTTCTGGGACTTTCTCCTGAACTCTCTCTGGTCACTGAAACGAACATGAATATTAATGACCACAGTGACGTCAGCAGGACGCGTTGCATTGACCAGGAACAACAACAACAATGACAGTAGCTGTCATAATGAATCCAGGAAGGATGAATGATTAAAGAAAAAGTATTTTCATTGAACTAAAGTCATTTTACTGTGTGCTTCCAGATACACCAGGAATCTCGTTAATGAGGGAAATGGAAAGTTCAACCTGATGATCTTGTGCTGGGGTGAAGGACACGGCAGGTACCTGATGTTAAATGTGTTCGGTCTAACCTGCAGAAGCATGAAATCATGTGTGGATCAATAACCTAACACACGTCAATCAATCGGAGATATTAACAGACTGATAAAGACCTGATAGATAGTAGAGTCCAATGTCTTGTGATTAGTGAAGTCATAAAGACAGATAATATTCCCAAAGCCTTTCATAAATGCACAGATAAAATAATGCTCATAAAGCATAAGTGATTATTCACTGAGGAATATGAAGAAAATAGCGTGTTAGGATGCCTGAGCTGTTGTTAATATTTGTTCATGTCCACCTAATTCAACTTAAAATCTTCAGCTCATCATGCCTTACATTTTAATAATTTCATCTAATTTTTAAAAAATCTTGTCTAGATGAATCTCGTATAAGGGTCAAAGACAGAAAAGGGGTTTTGAAATATCAAAGCAATGAACGTTTAATACAGCTTTGCTTTTTTTTACCTGTGCATTAGAATGAGTCCTGTTTCACACACACACACACACACACACACACACACACACACACATAGAGAAGAACATGAATAACACAAAACTTTAAAATATGCATGTTTGAAAAGGAGTAGGAAGAAGCATAAGCTTATGTCTATCACACATTTTTCTCCATGATTTACAGAAAACACTAAAATGTAATTCAGTGTAATAATAGTTTATAAACCGAAAAACATGAAAAAGATAAGTGCAACTTTTTATTTCTGACTTTTTGTCTCAGAATAGTGATATAAACTCACAATTGTAAGAGAATAGTTTGTGAGGGGAAAAAAGTCATAATTATGAGATTCACACACCGCTTCCGTACCAGAATCATTCATTAATGGTAATAATGATAATCATTCAAAATGAACACATTAAAGACTGTGTTTAAGGGTCAGAGTTCAGCCCTAAAATACTAACTTAATGCCATTTAAAATCTTTACCAATCTTTGCCTTCAAACTTCTAGGTCTGACCCATTTGTCATCAAGATTTTTAAAGTAAACTTTAATATGATCGTATATTTTTATATCTAGCACAGGTCCGAATAAGTATGTCTAATTTTGACATATATATATATATATATCTGTCATGCTGAATGAGGATGAACATTATTTCAGCCATATTTTGACAATTTATTTTCACAGATGTTATTTGAAACATTAAAGTGGACATGCATTTAATATGATTTCAGTGTGTATGAACTGGTTTGGTCTTTGACCCGTAATAACCTGAACTAATGAAGCTGGAGCTGGTTCAGTCCTGAAGACGCTGAGCGCTGCTTGTGTGTCTGAGTTTGCCTGTGTTTGGCTTGATTGCAGCAGTATCCACGATCACACGGACTCGCACTGCTTCATGAAGCTGCTCCAGGGTCAGCTGAAGGAGACGCTGTTCGACTGGCCCGACCGCAGGCTGCAGGGCGGCATGATGCAGAAGTCCCAGCGGGTTCTGCTGGAGAACCAGTGCGCTTACATCAACGGTGAGAGGAGAGCTGAGCCTCGGGGAGGACTGTGTGATCTGAGAGTCTGACCGGGGGCTCTCTCTGTGTTTCAGACTCCATCGGGCTTCATCGAGTGGAGAACGTGAGTCACACGGAGACCGCCGTCTCTCTGCACCTCTACAGTCCTCCCTTCCAGACGTGCCAGACCTTTGACCAGCGCACCGGTCACCACAACACCGTCAGGATGACCTTCTGGAGCAAGTTCGGCGAGAGGACGCCGTATGTAAGTCAATCTCTCGTTTTCTGATGCTCATTATGAGACACTGCGTAGAAGAACACAACAAGATACACAGAAAACCTTAAAATGCATAACTTATGTGCTCAATTGAGGTGGATCTATTTTTTTAGCTGATCAGAAAATGTGCTTAAATTATGATGGGTACACTACGACGTGATAACCAGCCGACCGCATCTCAAACTATGTTTTTATAATCCTGAATGATTCTGATTAATTATGTTTCAGAGATAATCTGAGGAAACATGATACTTTGCACCAGTTTGGTGGGAAGTGATGATATTGTTATCTTCAAACATGGAATGAAGAAGGTGTTGATTTGCAAATGTTTTACGTCCTATTTGAATTTTCTTCGTACGTTAAACTCGTAACTTCAGAAAACCCTTTTAGTGCACTTTTAAATGAACTTCCAATCACTAAAACCATTAAAAAATGTCTTGACATGAAAATAAATGTTAAACTATACAGACATTTAAAAATGACATGAACACAACAAAGTGACTGAGCAGAAAGGAACATCAGAATATCAAGAGAAACTCTAATAGTGTGTGGATGATAATAACGGAGCAGTGATCAGATGAATCCTGCTTGAGTTAATGTGTGTGGATCAGCAGATGAGCTGTAAAAGTGTTATCAGTGCAGTTATTCACTCGGTGTTCTCTCCAGCTCCTGCAGATGTGTGGAGGGTTTAATGTCTGCCAAACACACTCTTATCTCTCGTTCAGAGCTTGCATAAGCTCACCTTGACCAAAGCGCTGTCTGGACTGAAGGGTTTCAACATCAGCGCTGTGCTTTGATGAGATAAGATAGGAGCGCAGCTTTGAAGCGTGTCTTTATCTATTAATTGGGAGCATGAGCTTTCATTTGATCACTTTTGTGTCGCTTTCTTTCAGGAATCCACCGTTTCACAGGAGAACAACTGAGAAGCACAAGAAGATTTCCACATTCAATCGATGTTTAAAACTTGATCCAACTCTTTTAAAGATTGACAGCGGACAGCGGGAAGAGTTAATTCAAGCTGCTTAATCGTGGCCTAGTTTAGCGCTGGCAGACGAGGCTGAATTATTTGAGCCGTGTGTCAGTCTGCTCTTTGTTGCTGAGAGGAGCCCGTTCTCCCAGCATTCCTGTGTGTCTGTGACCTGTGTAATCACGCTTTTGTACTGTTACGGGATGAGAGCTGTGGCCTGAAGTGTGTAATTTATGAGAAGAATCTGTTTGTTCACTCGAATGAAAGCGCTGTCCCCGTCAACAACATCCCGCTTCAGCAGAACTCCATCAATGTGTTTGTAAATCTCCACACACTCGCGCTTTATTCCATTTCCAGATGAGCGTTTCAATGGAAGACTTTATTTTTATGAATCCTGCCGTCAGTAATCAGTGTCTCGTGAATTAAATATGGTCTTTGTATTTGTAAACTGGAGCTTTTATTTAAAATGAATCTTTCCTTGAAATTCATTTTTGTCTTAATGTTAAAGTAAATAAAACCTTTCCCAAATGTTGTTGTCTGTGTGTGTGTGTGTGTGTGTGTGTGTTCGTCTGCTTATTTCTTGCATGTACACACATTTATCAAAAGCCACTTGTGCATTCAGGTTATCAGCTCTTGTCTTCTCAGAAAGTGTTTTGTGATATGGATCAGAAGAATCTTCTAGAGAACTCGTTTCATCTTCACACACTCCTGTCACACATTACACTCAACTCAAACTGAAATCATTGCAAAGATTATTAAACTGAAATAAAGTATTCAAATAACCAAGTTTAACTTGCTGTACTAAAATCAATAAAACTAAACCAATAACAAATGTATTTTTATAAAAAAAAACCAGAACATTATCCAGATTTTATGGAGCTTAAAGTGCAAAACTTCAAATACACATAAAACACCTGTAATAAAATCCAAATTGAATTTATTATTATTTTTTTTACAGTGCATATTCCAAAAAATAAATAAATATGAGAAAAGAATAAAATTAACATGAAAAGAAGAAAATATTAAATCCAAATATGATCAAAACGAGTTAAATCAGATGATGGTGTGATTGTTGATCTGAAGATAAGAAGTGTGTATGCTGTGGATTCCTCCGCTGCGTGACTGACGTGATCTCATCAACTCGTTTCTCCACGTTTCTGAACTAACAGACTTCTGGAAGCTTCTGAGAGTCGTGTTGGAGCACGTCTGCCTGAGTCTTCATTCACACTGATCATCTTTCCATGCTGATGGCCAATGAACACGGCTGCAAACGAGGGAAGCTAGAGGCTTTCAGTGAGAAACAAGAGCAGATTGCTATAATCACTACAGGACTCATTTCTCATTTTTTCAAAACTCTTCACAGTTCTCTTAACCAAATCTTGATACAGCAGTGAATTTCACATTCAAACTACACTAAAACTACCGAAACACTTCATACAGTCTCAAATCAAACGCTAGCAAACTTCCTCACGACCTAAAAACTCAAACAACAGCATTATACAATGTTTGCTTTCGTAAAATTACTTACTAAACAAGAATGAGACTTTCTACTGTTTATAATTCACTACAGTAAATGTTCATAGTCCATGTTTACATTACAGCACAACGTTTTCTCCTTTTGCAGATGATAATGAAACTGAAAGACTGACACCTGTTTAGGGACTTTTTTGTTACATTCAGAATATGTGGCATTATTGTATAAAGGTAGCAAATGTCTGTAATATTAATTTCTGTGAGATGGTTTCGAGCTTACGGTTAATCCGTTTTGTACAGAGTTGGTTGTAACTTGTGTAGGTTTTGTGTCTGAGTGAGATGTTTTCATTTCATGATAAATGATGCAGTTTATCCACATTGATGTCCTAAGAACTTCGCTTTGTGAAGAGTTTTGAAAATGTGTCCAAAGTATTGAGAAATGTGTGCTTTGATTGTAAAACACTGTAATACTGTAACTCAAACTGAAGAGAAACAGCTGCACTAAATAATGATGCATATGTTTTCATTACTTTAAATCCTCAATATTTTACCAATTTCTACTGTAAGTTATATGAGATTCAGCTGAACTGGGCAGTTAGCGTAGGTGCAGATGTTTTACAGTGTGTTATCATTGTTTACGCTATCCTTCACTTCCGTTAGCGTCTGAAGGTTCGATTCAGTCTGATTCTGTTGTTTGCAGTAGAGTTCTTTCTCAGCATGTTCTTTTCTCTCCACATGTGAGTTGCGTAACACATAACAAGCTCCTGTTGGCCCGCTGCTTTAATTATGTGCCAACAAAATCAATACAGCAGGAACCTTGAGCCCCTGAGAACAGGAATTCAGTCACGTATCTCCATGCATTACCCCGAGAACGACGACGAGCCTCTTGTGAGTGTGGTCAGGACTCGAGGGGATTCTGGGATTCAGACCAAACCGTGTTTGACTGAGTTCATGTGTTTCATAACCTCAGTCACCCATCAATGTTTTCAGCCCTTCCATCACTATCATATCTGTGACAACAGCTATAAAACATTACGACTGCATTTATCTGCTTTTATCGTCCGTTGTCTTTTCCTCAGGACACACATCACAGACGCAGAAACTGTAACATGGGTAGAAGATGTATGAATAACTTCACATAGGAATAACTCATCAGGATCAGCAGATAACAGAATATATAATGCTTTCAGTGTCTTTATCTGTTCATATCTGCAGGAAGAATAAACATTCACACTGTTTGTGTGTTAAATCATCCGCCGCTGTGTGTGTGTGTGTGTGAGAGAGAGAGAGAGAGAGAGAGAGAGACTATATGTGTGTGTGTGTGTGTGTGTGTGTGTGTGTGTGTAAGAGAGAGAGAGAGAGAGAGAGAGAGAGAGAGAGACTATATGTGTGTGTGTGTGTGTGTGTGTGTGTGTGTGTGAAAAATTATCTGTATGAAGAATTTCAGCATAAAAACTGCACTTATGACTTGCTTCTTGCATCAGATCAAGGCTGCATCTCATTGCTAGTTTTACTTGATCTTAGTGCTGCGTTCGACACCATAGATCATGACATACTCATAGATTGATTACAAAACTATACAGGTATTCAAGGGCAGGCTCTAAGATGGTTTAGATCCTACCTGTCCGATCGCTACCATTTTGTTTATTTAAATGGGGAGTCATCTCATTTATCATCAGTAAAATATGGAGTGCCACAAGGATCCGTCCTAGGTCCCCTTCTATTTTCAATATACATGTTGCCCCTTGGTAATATTATTAGAAAATACTTCTGTGTGTTATATTAGACAGCAGCTTGTCTTTTCAAAATCATATTTCCCATGTTACAAATACTGCATTCTTCCATCTTAGAAACATTGCCAAGCTACGAAACATGTTATCTGTTTCTGATGCAGAAAAGCTAGTTCATGCATTCATGACCTCTAGACTGGACTATTGTAATGCACTTCTAGGTGCTTCGTCAATAAACAAGCTACAGGTCGTCCAAAATGCAGCAGCTAGAGTCCTTACCAGGTCAAGAAAATATTATCATATTACCCCAATTTTACAGTCTCTGCACTGGCTACCTATTAAGTTCCGTATCAGTTACAAATTATCATTACTTACCTATAAGGCCCTAAATCGTTTAGCTCCTGCGTACCTAACTAGCCTTCTACCACGCTACAATCCATCACGCACCCTAAGGTCACAAAACACTGGACTTTTGGTAGTTCCTAGGATAGCAAAGTCCACTAAAGGAGGTAGAGCTTTTTCACATGTGGCTCCCAAACTCTGGAATAGCCTTCCTGATAATGTTCGGGGTTCAGACACACTCTCTCTGTATAAATATAGACTAAAAATGCATCTCTTTCGCCAAGCATTCAAATAATGCATCTCTTAATCTTGGCCTGACATTATATATCTGATCTAATGCACATTCTTATTCTTTAGCTTGGGTTAAACTAATTAATTTTACTCTGTTGGATCAGCAGCTATGCTAATGATGTCTCTGTTTGTTTCTCTGTTTCTGCTGGATCTTCATCCCGTGGTAACTAGGATTTACACAAGCTCCAGTCTGGATCCAGAACACCTGAGAAGAGATGATGCTGACCCTCAGAGGACCCCAGATGATGCTGACCCTGAATCAACAACAGAACTAACAAATATTGCTACATGTGTGACTGCATCATATAATAATTGCTGTTAATCTTCTGGTTGATTATGTCTTTAATTGATTTTTCTGTACATTCCTGTCATATGCACATACACTGACAGTCACCAAATTAAATTTTCTTTAAAGTGCTTTGCAATGTTTCATATCGTAAAAAGCGCTATAAAAATAAAATTGAATTGAACTGAATTGAGTGTGTGTGTGTGTTACATGCTAGCCAGAACAGATTATTTTACTGAAAATGGTCTGGAGATTAAGGAAACAAAATGGAGGTACAGAACGTGATATGGGTTTATAGCAGCATGCGTGTTTCTCATCTTCTGAACATGTTGAACAATGATGACTGAGACGTTAGGGAGTTGTTCCTCACTGTTCCTGGACCTCAGGAGACGCAGGGGGTCATTAGCCTGGCTGGTTTTGGTGTGTGGTCAGACTGGCCGGACCTGCATGACCTCTGTGTAAGAGCAGGAGTATCACTCGAGTGGGCTCGGTGTCTCTCGATCACTCAGCGAACACATTGCTATTTTCACAGTAAAAGCCAGATTACAAGTTCTTCTGGACTCAACCTTTCTACCTGGTTTCCTACAGCTCATGTTCCTCACTGTCTGCATCACACTTCAGAACAGATCACAGAAACACTGCCACACATCCTGAACATCTGTCATGTTTGTAGAGAATGTAGACAGCACACCACGACAGAATAGTGGAAGACCTATCAAACCCTTTATACCATCTTATGGGAAGTCGTGGCCTAATGGTTAGAGAGTCGGACTCGCAATCGAAGGGTTGTGAGTTTGAGTCTCGGGCTGGCTGGAATTTGTTGGTGGGGGGAGTGCATGTACAGTTCTCTCTCCACCCTCAACACCTTCAGCAAGGCACCGAACCCCCAACTGCTCCCCGGGCGCCGGGTGTGTGTGTTCACTGCTCCGGGTGTGTGTTCACAGTGTGTGTGTGTGTTCACTGCTCCGGGTGTGTGTTCACAGTGTGTGTGTGTGTTCACTGCTCCGGGTGTGTGTTCACAGTGTGTGTATGTGTTCACTGCTCCAGGTGTGTGTTCACAGTGTGTGTGTGTGTTCACTGCTCCAGGTGTGTGTTCACAGTGTGTGTGTGTGTGTTCACTGCTCCAGGTGTGTGTTCACAGTGTGTGTATGTGTTCACTGCTCCAGGTGTGTGTTCACAGTGTGTGTGTGTGTTCACTGCTCCAGGTGTGTGTTCACAGTGTGTGTATGTGTTCACTGCTCCAGGTGTGTGTTCACAGTGTGTGTGTGTGTTCACTGCTCCAGGTGTGTGTTCACAGTGTGTGTATGTGTTCACTGCTCCAGGTGTGTGTTCACAGTGTGTGTATGTGTTCACTGCTCCAGGTGTGTGTTCACGGTGTGTGTATGTGTTCACTGCTCCAGGTGTGTGTTCACAGTGTGTGTGTGTGTGTGTTCACTGCTCCGGGTGTGTGTTCACAGTGTGTGTATGTGTTCACTGCTCCAGGTGTGTGTTCACAGTGTGTGTGTGTGTGTTCACTGCTCCGGGTGTGTGTTCACAGTGTGTGTATGTGTTCACTGCTCCAGGTGTGTGTTCACAGTGTGTGTGTGTGTTCACTGCTCCAGGTGTGTGTTCACAGTGTGTGTATGTGTTCACTGCTCCAGGTGTGTGTTCACAGTGTGTGTGTGTGTTCACTGCTCCAGGTGTGTGTTCACAGTGTGTGTGTGTGTTCACTGCTCCGGGTGTGTGTTCACAGTGTGTGTGTGTGTGTGTGTGTTCACTGCTCCGGGTGTGTGTTCACAGTGTGTGTGTGTGTTCACTGCTCCGGGTGTGTGTTCACAGTGTGTGTGTGTGTTCACTGCTCCAGTTGTGTGTTCACAGTGTGTGTGTGTGTGTTCACTGCTCCAGGTGTGTGTTCACAGTGTGTGTGTGTGTTCACTGCTCCAGGTGTGTGTTCACAGTGTGTGTATGTGTTCACTGCTCCAGGTGTGTGTTCACAGTGTGTGTATGTGTTCACTGCTCCAGGTGTGTGTTCACAGTGTGTGTGTGTGTTCACTGCTCCAGGTGTGTGTTCACAGTGTGTGTGTGTGTTCACTGCTCCGGGTGTGTGTTCACAGTGTGTGTGTGTGTGTGTGTGTGTTCACTGCTCCGGGTGTGTGTTCACAGTGTGTGTGTGTGTTCACTGCTCCGGGTGTGTGTTCACAGTGTGTGTGTGTGTTCACTGCTCCAGGTGTGTGTTCAAAGTGTGTGTGTGTGTTCACTGCTCTGGGTGTGTGTTCACGGTGTGTGTGTGTGTGTGTTCACTGCTCCGGGTGTGTGTTCACAGTGTGTGTGTGTGTTCACTGCTCCGGGTGTGTGTTCACAGTGTGTGTGTGTGTTCACTGCTCCAGGTGTGTGTTCACAGTGTGTGTGTGTGTGTTCACTGCTCCGGGTGTGTGTTCACAGTGTGTGTTCACTGCTCAAGGTGTGTGTTCACAGTGTGTGTGTGTGTTCACTGCTCCGGGTGTGTGTTCACAGTGTGTGTGTGTGTGTGTTCACTGCTCCGGGTGTGTGTTCACGGTGTGTGTGTGTGTTCACTGCTCCGGGTGTGTGTTCACAGTGTGTGTGTGTGTGTGTGTGTTCACTGCTCCGGGTGTGTGTTCACAGTGTGTGTGTGTGTTCACTGCTCCAGGTGTGTGTTCACAGTGTGTGTGTGTGTTCACTGCTCCGGGTGTGTGTTCACAGTGTGTGTGTGTGTGTGTGTGTGTGTGTGTGTGTGTGTGTTCACTGCTCCGGGTGTGTGTTCACAGTGTGTGTGTGTGTTCACTGCTCCAGGTGTGTGTTCACAGTGTGTGTGTGTGTTCACTGCTCCAGGTGTGTGTTCACAGTGTGTGTGTGTGTTCACTGCTCCGGGTGTGTGTTCACAGTGTGTGTGTGTGTGTGTGTTCACTGCTCCAGGTGTGTGTTCACAGTGTGTGTGTGTGTTCACTGCTCCAGGTGTGTGTTCACAGTGTGTGTGTGTGTGTGTTCACTGCTCCAGGTGTGTGTTCACAGTGTGTGTGTGTGTGTGTGTTCACTGCTCCAGGTGTGTGTTCACAGTGTGTGTGTGTGTGTGTGTGTTCACAGTGTGTGTGTGTGTTCACTGCTCCAGGTGTGTGTTCACAGCTCCAGGTGTGTGTTCACAGTGTGTGTGTGTGTGTGTGTTCACTGCTCCGGGTGTGTGTTCACAGTGTGTGTGTGTGTTCACTGCTCCGGGTGTGTGTTCACAGTGTGTGTGTGTGTTCACTGCTCCGGGTGTGTGTTCACAGTGTGTGTGTGTGTTCACTGCTCCGGGTGTGTGTTCACGGTGTATGTGTGTGTTCACTGCTCCGGGTGTGTGTTCACAGTGTGTGTGTGTGTTCACTGCTCCGGGTGTGTGTTCACAGTGTGTGTGTGTGTTCACTGCTCCAGGTGTGTGTTCACAGTGTGTGGGTGTGTTCACTGCTCCGGGTGTGTGTTCACAGTGTGTGTGTGTGTGTGTGTGTGTTCACTGCTCCGGGTGTGTGTTCACGGTGTGTGTGTGTGTGTTCACTGCTCCGGGTGTGTGTTCACAGTGTGTGTGTGTGTTCACTGCTCCGGGTGTGTGTTCACAGTGTGTGTGTGTGTTCACTGCTCCAGGTGTGTGTTCACAGTGTGTGTGTGTGTGTGTGTGTGTTCACTGCTCCGGGTGTGTGTTCACAGTGTGTGTGTGTGTGTGTGTGTGTTCACTGCTCCGGGTGTGTGTTCACAGTGTGTGTGTGTGTGTGTGTTCACTGCTCCAGATGTGTGTTCACAGTGTGTGTGTGTGTGTGTGTGTGTTCACTGCTCTGGGTGTGTGTTCACAGTGTGTGTGTGTGTGTGTTCACTGCTCCAGGTGTGTGTTCACAGTGTGTGTGTTCACTGCTCCAGGTGTGTGTTCACAGTGTGTGTGTGTGTTCACTGCTCCGGGTGTGTGTTCACAGTGTGTGTGTGTGTTCACTGCTCCAGGTGTGTGTTCACAGTGTGTGTGTGTGTTCACTGCTCCAGGTGTGTGTTCACAGTGTGTGTGTGTGTGTGTTCACTGCTCCAGGTGTGTGTTCACAGTGTGTGTGTGTGTGTTCACTGCTCCAGGTGTGTGTTCACAGTGTGTGTGTGTGTGTGTGTTCACTGCTCCAGGTGTGTGTTCACAGTGTGTGTGTGTGTGTGTGTTCACTGCTCCAGGTGTGTGTTCACAGTGTGTGTGTGTGTGTTCACTGCTCCAGGTGTGTGTTCACAGTGTGTGTGTGTGTTCACTGCTCCAGGTGTGTGTTCACAGTGTGTGTGTGTGTGTGTGTGTTCACTGCTCCGGGTGTGTGTTCACAGTGTGTGTGTTTGTGTGTTCACTGCTCCAGGTCTGTGTTCACAGAGTGTGTGTGTGTGTTCACTGCTCCGGGTGTGTGTTCACAGTGTGTGTGTGTGTGTGTGTTCACTGCTCCGCGTGTGTGTTCACAGTGTGTGTGTGTGTTCACTGCTCCGGGTGTGTTCACAGTGTGTGTGTGTGTTCACTGCTCCGGGTGTGTGTTCACAGTGTGTGTGTGTGTGTTCACTGCTCCAGGTGTGTGTTCACAGTGTGTGTGTGTGTGTGTGTGTTCACTGCTCCGGGTGTGTGTTCACAGTGTGTGTGTGTGTTCACTGCTCCGGGTGTGTTCACAGTGTGTGTGTGTGTTCACTGCTCCAGGTGTGTGTTCACAGTGTGTGTGTGTGTGTGTGTTCACTGCTCCAGGTCTGTGTTCACAGTGTGTGTGTGTGTGTTCACTGCTCCAGGTGTGTGTTCACAGTGTGTGTGTGTGTGTGTGTTCACTGCTCCGGGTGTGTGTTCACAGTGTGTGTGTGTGTGTGTGTTCACTGCTCCGGGTGTGTTCACAGTGTGTGTGTGTGTTCACTGCTCCGGGTGTGTGTTCACAGTGTGTGTGTGTGTGTGTTCACTGCTCCAGGTGTGTGTTCACAGTGTGTGTGTGTTCACTGCTCCGGGTGTGTGTTCACAGTGTGTGTGTGTGTTCACTACTCCAGGTGTGTGTTCACAGTGTGTGTGTGTGTGTTTACTGCTCCAGGTGTGTGTTCACAGTGTGTGTGTGTGTGTTCACTGCTCCGGGTGTGTGTTCACAGTGTGTGTGTGTGTTCACTGCTCCGGGTGTGTGTTCACAGTGTGTGTGTGTGTTCACTGCTGTGTGTGTGTGTTCACTGCTCCAGGTGTGTGTTCACAGTGTGTGTGTGTTCACTGCTCTGTGTGTGTGTGCACTGCTGTGTGTGTGTGTGTGTTCACTGCTCCAGGTGTGTGTTCACAGTGTGTGTGTGTTCACTGCTCTGTGTGTGTGTGCACTGCTGTGTGTGTGCACCTTGGATGGGTTAAAAGCAGAGCACGAATTCTGAATATGGGTCACCATACTTGGCCGTATGTCACTTCACTATTTTTTCACTTCACTTCACTTTAGAAAGAATATAGAAGTAAGGCGTAAGGATCCTCACACACACACACACACACACATCGTAAAGATCAGTGTTGGGGGTAAAGCATTATAAGTTATGTAATCAGATAGCTTGTTTCTAGTATATCTGAGTTGTGTGTAAACTCTGTCTGATATGTGAGAAACAGTCTCATTAACGAGACGGCTGATTTCACTCAAACAGAAACCAGAAGGATTTCAGTCGTCAGTCACAGCTCCAAAAACCACAAAACAAAGATGGGATCTTGAAGGACACTGAGCAGATGAGAGATCAGGAATAAAGCTGAACAGCAGGAGTCATCAATAAACCTTCATGTCATCAACAGATCTGACTCTAGACCAGTCTTTCTGGATCTCTGATCATATCATTAGCACACAAACAACACAGAGCAGGATGGGAAGAGTGTGTGAAATGGCTACAGATGGGCATGAGGGGTTTTATTGTTTATTCATGGAAAGGATAATAGTTTTTATGATAGTGTAAATGTGTCCCATTAACCCAGAAACTGTGTGAGTGTCCAGAGGAAATGGAAAAGCCTTTTTTTAATAGTTTTCTATTAGCAGTGAGTGTTCGGTGTGCTGTTTGTAGGAGCTCTGAGCGCCTGAAGTTGAAAAGAAATCAACTCTGAGCAGCTGACGTCATTTGCCTTTTTCCCCCATTGTTCAGTCAAATGAATGGAGAGTCTGACCTTCTGTTGCGATGAAGGGAGTTTGTCAGCTAAAAGTCCCTTCAAGGAAAGTCTGAATGACCAGGGAACATTGCTGAACTCACAGTTAAATTATATTTATCAAATCAGCAACAAAAACTGAAGTGACCTCTCCCATTACTTCTGTTGCTTTAGCTCTAATAATGTTTAAAAACAGGTGTTTTCTAGTTTGATCCAGCTACATGTGCAGAGATTGGCAAGTATTTGACGACACCGGTCTCCTTTACGGCTGTTTCAATGGTAAGCACATGGTTACAGACACAGAACAGAGACAGAACCGGGTCAAAGGCCGCAGGACTCCAGATGTGAGGTGGATGTGCTTTGCATTATGATTGATAATAAACAGTTCTCGTCACGTGGTGCTAAATATTTAATAAAACACTTTTCTCATGTTTATTTTGTACCTTACATAACCGATGTAAATACATTACATATTCTTATACATGTATGAATTGTTATTCTAAGCATTATAGGACATTATTTTTTTTTTTATAAATTACTAAGGGTTTTCCACCATTCAAATGTTAAAGCACACGCAGTCACGTGGCTAGTAATTAAAGAACAATAGATCAATTGTTATGGAAAAGATCAGCCGCTTGGTAAAAGAAAAAGTTGCAAAATGTGTTATGCTAGATGAAATCTTTCCTCATCATGCCGCGGTTATGTGCTGCTCTTATATGTAATAACAGGGTTGGATGTGGTTGTTCATGTTTTGCTTTCCTAAAAAACGTCCTCGTGGAGAATGTTGGTGTTTTCTGCAGTCAGATGATGTGCTGTGATTCAGATACAGGCTCAAACGCCACATCATCATCATCATCATCATCATCATCATCACAGTATACAGCTGTGAAGTGCTGCTCTCTGCTGGTCTTTGTGATTAAACTTCTGGTTTAGCATAAATTACACTGCTATATTTAAACAAAGTACTTTTTTCAATAGAACAGATGTATTCTTACACATTTTTACTTTCAGAAAATATCTTTAAATGTATAGACGACGATAGTTGATGGCTGTTAGGTTTGTTTTATTTAGTGAAATTGCCGAACAAAATTAGCAATTTTATACAATATTTTTATAAAAAAAAAATAATAAAAAAAATAAATAAATAAAACAAAACAACACAAGTACAAAATTGCAAAACAAAATAAAATCTTATACTTTAACTACGGGACACATGGTGACGTTGTGACGTAGTTACGCACGCACGTGCAATGTCACCCGTCAATCAACTTCCGGTTCGGTTTCGAGGTAAGCCGCTCTCATCACTACCCATCGTTATTTGCTGTAAAGTTGATGATTTAGAGCAGCAGGATGATGTGTCTTGTCGTATTTGCGCTCACGGATGTGTTTGAACAAGCTGAGCTCGAGCTCGCGTCCGCCGCGCGCGCCTAACCGCGGCTTGATGAGCCGATCGACTTCCGGGTTCATGAATGACAATCTGCTGCAGATGAAGAATAATATCTGATCATATCTGAACACTTGATTCTGACGAACTGTCGAGCTGCTGCTTCTGACAGGAACCACACACACACACACACACACACACACACACACACACACACACACACACACACACACACACACACTCACTCTCTCTCTCTCTCTCTCTCTCTCTCTCTCTCTCTCTCTCTCTCTCTCTCTCTCTCTCTCTCTGAGCTGAATGTTATTTTCCTTCAGGAGACTCATAGTAATCAAAGCAATGAGTTCGAGTGGAGGCGGTGGTGGGAAGGTGAACATGCTCTCAGTCATGGGACTAATTTAAGTGCAGGGGTGGCTGTGCTTTTTTCCCCTGCTCTTAAAGCCAACATTTTAATGAAACATGAGTTAGAACCTGGAAGGCTGCTAATTGTAAGGGCAGAAATAAGTAGTTTTTGCTTTTTGTTTGTGAACATTTATGCCCCTAATACTGGCCCTGATAGAATTAAACTCTTTATTAAGCTGAAACAGTATTTAAGGCAAAACCAGAATGACAATTTTATTGTTTTGGGTGGGGATTGGAATTGCACAGTGGACTTTACACTTGATAGAAATGGGGAGGAGCCGCATTCACAGTCAGCACGCTGTTTAGCCAGTGTGATTGGGAACCTGAATTTCTTAGACGTATGGAGAGAGCACAATCTTTTAACAGGACAGTACACTTGGGTGAAAGTCAGCGCTGGTCTGATTTCTGCTGCACGGTTGGATCGTTTTTATGTATCTGGAAATATGAGAAATAGAGTTAGAAATACAATTATTGTCCCCATATCATTCTCTGATCACAAACTTATCACAGTTGATTGTGTCTTGGACATAAGACCTCACAAAAGTTATTATTGGCATTTCAATATAAAACTTTTAGAAGATAAACTTTTTATTGAGAAATTTAATTTTTTTTGTGAAAGTTGGAAAGTGGAAAAGGCCCGTTTTGATAGCATAATTCAGTGGTGGGAAGTGGGGAAAGCACACATAAAATTGTTTTGTCAGCAATATTCTTCTTATTCCACTTTGTGTTTAAAGAAGACATTGGAGCAACTGGAACAAGAAATGATTGCTATTGAGAGAAATATGACTGGAAACAATGTTGTTGGTTTACAAGAAAAGTGGACTGAAAAGAAACTTTCCTTAAGTTCGATTTTAAATGAAAAAGTAAAGGGTGCACTTACAGTATAAGGAGCAGGTTTTTAACAGTGAGAGATATGGATGCTCCTACTTTTTTTTTCTTTAATTTGGAACGCAAAGCTGCTCAGGATAAGCAGATGTACAGCCTGAAGGACAGTGTTGGGCGTATCACTTCTGATCCGGTGGAGATGCGCAGACTGGCTGTAGACTTTTACTCTACTCTTTTTGCTGCTGAAAACACAGATGGACATGCTAGAAAAGAGCTTCTACAGGATCTCCCTGTCCTAACTTCAGAGCAGAAGGAATGTGTGGAAAAGAGACTTACTTTTGATGAGGTTACTGCCTCGGTGATGGAACTCTCTTTAGGCCGGTCACCTGGAATAGATGGTCTTCCTACTGAGTTCTATAGGAGTTTGTGGACTGTCATCGGGAATTACTTTTTTAAAGTTCTCCAGGAATCAACTATTGAAGGAAGTCTCCCTAAGAGTTGCCAGCGTGCGGTTTTAACTTTGCTTCCAAAAAAAGGAGACTTAACTTTATTAAAGAATTGGAGGCCGGTGGCACTTCTATGCTCAGAGTATAAGTTTCTCTCCAAATGCCTAGCCAAAAGATTAAATATTGTACTGCAACAAATCATACATAAGGACCAGTCTTACTGTATAAAGGGTAGATCTATTACAGACCATTTGCATTTGGTGAGAGATCTTTTTGATTTTGCTTCTTTTAACAATGTTGATGTGGGGTTTTTGTCATTGGATCAGGAAAAGGCTTTCGATAGGGTAGATCATGTCTACCATTTTGAAACGCTTAAAGCCTTTGGTTTTGGGGATAATTTTATTTCACTAATAAGACTACTCTACTCTGAAGCTACATGTTTAATTAAAATGGCTGGTGGCCTTAGTGTTCCTATAATGGTTCAAGGGGGTATCAGACAAGGCTGTCCTCTTTCAGGGCAGCTGTATAGTATCATCATTGAACCTTTATGTAAACTAAGAAGAGAGTTAAGGGGTCTACAAATTAACACACTGATTCCTCAGTTGCTTGTTAAAATTTCTGCTTACGCAGATGATGTCACGGTTTTAATTAGAGACCCTAGAGATATTCAACATCTAGAAGAAAGTTTAAAATGTTACGGTAAGACCTCCTTTGCGAAGGTTAACTGGGCCAATAGTGAGGCTTTTTGGTGTGGAAAAGATAGCGATGGTCCCTTAATTCCAGGGGGGATGAAATGGGGAAGGGCAGGTTTAAAATATTTAGGTGTGTTCTTGGGAACTGATGAATATATGAAGCAAAACTGGGAAGGTCTAGTGTTTTTATTGGACTGTGATAAACTGGACTTAAGCGGTCTGACACCCTTTCACAAGTCAGTGTTAAAATCATGGACACTTCAAGATTTCTCGAGATTTAGGTGATTCTCATTTTCAGTTGCTAAAGGAAGAACCTTTGTTTTTCAACCCAGTACTTGAGTTGATTTTTTTAAATTCCCCCTTTCTGAGAAATGCTGCTCTTTCCACAAACATCACTAAAGTAAGACATCTAGCGTCCGAGGACGGCTGGTTGTCTGCAGAGACTTTGGCTCTTAAGCTTGGCGTAAGATCTGTTCGAGTTACTCAGAGGCTTCTGAGCGAAGTGCAGGAACGATTGCCGCAAAATTACAGTGTGTCCCTGGTTGTACCTGTTGAGGAGGAAGTATTAACCTTCCCAGACCTGGAGGTTTCAGCGAAAAATGGGGAGTGGCAGGAAGTAGAAGGCAACATCCTGTCCTTTGCATCACCGCAGTCAGGACATTTTAGGACTATTGGGAAGAAGCAACTGTATGTGATGTGTGTAAAGGCTCTTCACTGTCATACTCTGGAGAGTGTGAAGGAGTCTAAGTGGTTGGACTATTTTGGGCCAGGCTCTTCACCCAAAGGTAGTTGTACAAACCCCCCATTGAGAAACGGTCTGGAGACCTACAGTGGCGGATTGTGCATGGTATAATAGCTACGAACAGACACAGAGCACACACAATAAAATCACGTTTAAAGGTTGAATTTGCTTTTTACAATTTAACAATGGAAATAGAGACCTTTAAATACAGGTGGGGTATAAATAACTGTATTTGTGAAGTTGACTGTGATGGATTTCTGAACATTTATGTATGATAAAGATTATATGATGTTTTTTAATGTTTTTTTTTTTCTCCTTTTTTTTCTCCTTGGTTTGTCTGTTTTTCAGATTGTTTGACTTTACCTAATTTATTTATTTATTTTATATACCTGTACAGTGTGTATTGATTATGGAAAAGTAACACGTTTTTAAGTTTTTGTGGTAATTAAAGAGATGTTAAAAGTCAAAGTCTCTCTCTCTCTCTCTTTCTCTCTCACAGTGTTTAAGTGTCTCTCTCTCTCTCTCTCTCTCTCTCTCTCAAATTCAAATTCAAATTAGCTTTATTGGCATGACTTGTACAGTATTGCCAAAGCATTGGCAATTACATAGGCAATGAACAAATAATCAATAAAATTAAACAGTAAACAAATGTATGAATAGATTTATACAAAAATGAAAAAAAAAAAAAAAAAAAGGAATCAGTATCAAATGTAAAAAAAAAAAAAAAAAAAATATATATATATATATATATACACATACATACATACACACACACATATATATATATATATATATATATATATATATATATATATATATATATATATATATATATATATATATACACATACATACATATACACATATACAAATCTACATTTGATACATATCTACATCAAACAATCAAAATATACAATTATTTATCCATCTGAGGTTCCACTGGTTGTCCTCATTTCATGGCATGTAAAGACATACTTTGCAGCAATTATCTCACATTTGGGCATTTCTCCCAGTATGTATGGGAGTTTCTGTGTGTCTGGTATGTTTTGGAATTCAGGGTATATTTGGGAAATGTTTTCAAAGTGTTTTTGTCTGATTGTATTGTATTTGGGGCATGAGGTCAGAAAGTGCAGCTCTGTCTCGATCTGTCCCCGGTCACACTGGGAGCAGAGTCTCTCCTCCGGTGGGAGCCAGCTCTGTCTGTGGCGACCCTTCTCTATGGCCAGGCTGTGTTCACTCAGTCTGTATGTTGTCAATATTTTTCTCAGTTTAGGGCATTTTATTGTTCTCAGGTAATTTGCCAGTGTGAATTCTCTTTTTAGGGTCAGATAGCATTGTACTTTACTTTGTGTTTTGGTGGTTTCTTTCCAGTATTGGATATATTTTTCTTTCTGCTTGTTGCTAATGTGGTGTGGTCTGCTTGAGCTGGCGCTGCTGTCCTGAGGCTGCTGGGCACTGGTGACTGCAGAGAGTCTCAGGACCAGCTGGCTGAGGGGACTCTTCTCTGGCTTCAGCTCCTGCAAGGTTAGGGCTTTGTGATGATATGTCTGGGGGTTAACTGATTTTAAGTGATTGTAAAATTGAATTGATCTTTTTTGTATTTTGAGTAAGAGGGGGTATTGGCCGAGCTCTGCTCTGCACAGGTTATTGGGTGTTTTTCTCTGCACCTGTAGGATGCTCTTACAGAACTCGGTATGGAAAGATTCTATGACTGTTTTGTCCCATTTGTCAAATTCATTATTAAGTTTTGGCCCAAATTTCACTACCATATAGAATTATTGGTTCTAGTACAAATTGGAAAATTTTTAGCCAGATTTCAATTGGAATATAGATTTTAATGTTTCTTTTTATTGCATAGAAAGCCCTCCTTGCTTTGTCCCTCAGATCTTTCACAGCCATGTTGAGGTTCCCTGTGTATGTAATGTTGAGGCCGAGGTAAGTGTAGTTTTTTGTGTGTTGTAATTTAGTGGTGTCTAGATAGAAATTGTGTGTAACCTGATTTCTGTATTGTTTCTGAAAGATCATTATCTTAGTCTTCGCTGTGTTTACTGTCAGGGCCCAGGTCTGGCAGAATCTCTGCAGGAGGTTAAGGTGCTGCTGCAAGCCTTCTTTAGTAGGTGAGAGCAACACCAAGTCGTCTGCATACAGCAGAGCTCTGATCTCGGTGTTGTTCAGGGTGAGGCCAGGTGCCGTGGAACTCTCTAACTGCTTTGCTAATTCATTGATATATAGATTGAAGAGAATTGGACTGAGATTGCACCCCTGCTTCACTCCCCGGCCCTGGGAGAAGAACGCTGTTTGTTTGTTTCCAATCTTTACGGCACATTCACTTTTTGTATACATGTTCTTAATCAAATCATATGTTTTTCCTCCAATGCCACTTTCGAGTAGTCTACAGAAGAGGCCTTCGTGCCAGATGGAATCAAAGGCTTTTTGGAAGTCAACAAAACAGGCATATACCTTTCTTTTCTTAATGTTTAGTTCTTGATCAATTAGAGTCTGGAGTGTAAATATATGGTCCGTTGTGCGGCAATTTGGCAAAAAACCAATTTGGCATTTATGTAGAATATTGTGGTCATCAAGCAAGTTGACAAGTCATTTATTAACGATGTTGCAGAATATTTTTCCCAGGTTACTGGATACACATATTCCTCTGTAGTTATTTGGGTCATATTTATCTCCAGATTTATGAATTGGGGTTATTAAGCCTTTGCTCCAGATGTCTGGAAAAGTTCCAGTTGATAGAATTGTATTGAATAGTTTTAGTATAGCCAATCTGATTTTATGATCCGAGTATTTGATCATTTCGTTGAGGATTCCATCTACACCACAAGCCTTTTTTCCTTTCAGGGACTGGATGACCTCTGCTAACTCTTGTTCTGTGACAGGGTAATCTAGAGGGTTTTGGTTGTTTTTTATCACCGCCTCCAGAGTTTTCAATTTTGTGAGTATCTTGTACTGATCATTATTTTTTGTAATAGTACTGTATAAATCACTAAAGTGATTAATCCAAGTATTTCCATCTTGAATGGCCAATTCATCCTGCTGGGTTTTGTTTAGGTTGTTCCATTTCTCCCAGAACTGGTTGGACTCTAAAGATTCCTCAATTTCACAGAGTTGCTTTTTGTTGTGTTGTTCTTTTTTAGTTTTTAGGGTGTACTTGTATTGTTTCAGAGTGGCCTCATATTTACAGCGTATATTGTGGTTATCTGGGTCCCTAAGCTTTTCATTAGATAATTTCCTTAAAGCTTTCCTTAGGTTTTTGCATTCAGTGTCAAACCATTTGTTACTGTTCATTTGTTGAAGTTTTGGTTTGGAGGCTTTCAAATTAGACAATGAAGCCAAATGATGAAATATTGAATTGATTTTGTCCACAGCTGAATTTACACCAGAACTATTCTGGGGAAATGTTTCATTTATAAATAAATGAGTTAAATCATATATGTTTTGATTTTCCAGTGCCTTTTGGTACGCGCCCACGCTGTTTGGGGTCCATCTGTATGAGTATGTGCTGTTGAACAGTTCACAGGCACTGGGGGCTCTAGACTTAGACTGGGCCCTTTGAAGATATAGTGTGATTTTGCTGTGGTCTGAGAGGGGTGTGAGGGAGCTGACTGTGAAAGCTCTGAGAGACACTGGATCTAGATCTGTAATGAAATAATCTACCACACTACTGCCAAGAGCTGAGCTGTAAGTGTAGCGACCCAGAGAGTCCCCTCGTAGCCTGCCGTTGACTATGTACAGACCCAGTGTACGGCATAGCTGTAAAAGCTGCACACCGCTTGTGTTGGTAAGCTTGTCAAAGCTCTTTCTAGAAGGACATTCAGGGAGGGGGAAGCAGGTGCTTCCAGGTAAGTGTTTGTCTCCCTGGGTGTTCATAGTGTCAGCTCTTTCCCCTGTTCGAGCGTTCAAGTCCCCACAGATTAATACATTTCCCATGCTTTTATAATGGTTAATTTCCTCCTCAAGAATAGAGAAGATATCTGGGTTGTAGTAGGGGGATTCTGATGGAGGTATATAGATGGCACATATGTAGACATGTTGCTCAGCACAAATCATCTGTTTGTTAAGTTTCAACCATATATAAGATTCTTCTTTTTTAATTACTGTGATGGATTGGCTCAGTTCTGATTTACACCATATAATCATGCCTCCTGAATCTCTGCCTTGAGTTATTGTGGGATTTTTTGTTGATGATATAATGATCTCAGTGTAGCCGTGAGGACGACCAGTGGAAATATCTTCTCTGCACCATGTCTCCTGTAGAACTATGATGTCAGAGTCTTTTAACTCTCTATTAAAATCTGAGTTTCTGCTTTTTAAACCAAAAGCTGATGATCTCAGACCTTGAATGTTCCAACATGTTATTGTAAACGATTTCATCTCCAAGTGTAATCTGTTCAAAAATTAGAAAAATACCTTATATCCTAACTAACACCTAATAGTAAACTAGATATTAAAACAATATAATAATAATAATACTAGTAACAAACGAGAAGAAATAAAAAAAATAAAAAATAAATAAAAAAATAAATAAAAGGAAAATATTGTTGTAGGTAAATTAACAAAATATTAAACTTTGAGTGACATTTTATAATGTATCATGTGTGAGATATTGTTAAGAATTGTCCATTTAAAATGATATCTAATATGCTATACTATGAATTATTGATTTGTCTAAGAGGCCTCTGCTCTTCATCCTGACGCTATATGAGGCGAGAGCAGAGCAGGTTTAGCATGTGTAATATGTCTTTGAGTTCACCAGAGGGGGGTGGGGTTGTGGCTCTTCTCGCCGCTGTAGCGTAGCTCAGTCCAGTAGGCTGCTGCTCCTGTAGTCTTGGCTCTGCCGTTGGGATGAGGGGGGGTATAGGACCTCCGTTCTGTGCCTTGGGAATAAGGTCTTTTCATTTAGGAATTTTCCATTAGAGTCCATGAGTCCTCTCTCTCTCACACAGTGTTTAAGTGTCTCTCTCTCTCTCTCACAGTGTTTAAGTGTCTCTCTCTCTCTCTCTCTCTCTCTCTCTCTCTCTCTCACAGTGTTTAAGTGTCTCTCTCTCTCTCACAGTGTTTAAGTGTCTCTCTCTCTCTCTCTCTCTCTCTCTCTCTCTCTCACAGTGTTTAAGTGTCTCTCTCTCTCTCACAGTGTTTAAGTGTCTCTCTCTCTCTCTCTCACAGTGTTTAAGTGTCTCTCTCTCTCTCTCACAGTGTTTAAGTCTCTCTCTCTCTCTCTCTCTCACAGTGTTTAAGTGTCTCTCTCTCTCTCTCTCTCTCTCTCTCTCTCTCTCTCTCTCACAGTGTTTAAGTGTCTCTCTCTCTCTCTCTCTCTCTCACAGTGTTTAAGTGTCTCTCTCTCTCTCTCTCACAGTGTTTAAGTGTCTCTCTCTCTCTCTCACAGTGTTTAAGTCTCTCTCTCTCTCTCTCTCTCACAGTGTTTAAGTGTCTCTCTCTCTCTCTCTCTCTCTCTCTCTCACAGTGTTTAAGTGTCTCTCTCTCTCTCTCTCTCTCTCACAGTGTTTAAGTGTCTCTCTCTCTCTCTCTCTCACACAGTGTTTAAGTGTCTCTCTCTCTCTCTCTCTCTCTCTCACACACAGTGTTTAAGTGTCTCTCTCTCTCTCTCTCTCTCTCTCTCTCTGTCTCTCTCTCTGTCTCTCTCTCTCTCTCTCTCTCTCTCACACAGTGTTTAAGTGTCTCTCTCTCTCTCTCTCACACACAGTGTTTAAGTGTCTCTCTCTCTCTCTCTCTCTCTCTCTCTCTGTCTCTCTCTCTGTCTCTCTCTCTCTCTCTCTCTCTCTCACACAGTGTTTAAGTGTCTCTCTCTCTCTCTCTCTCTCTCTCTCTCTCTCTCTCTCTCTCACAGTGTTTAAGTGTCTCTCTCTCTCTCTCTCTCTCTCTCACACAGTGTTTAAGTGTCTCTCTCTCTCTCTCTCTCTCTCTCTCTCTCTGTCTCTCTCTCTCTCTCTCTCTCTCTCTCTCACAGTGTTTAAGTGTCTCTCTCTCTCTCTCTCTCTCTCACAGTGTTTAAGTGTCTCTCTCTCTCTCTCTCTCTCTCTCTCTCTCTGTCTCTCTCTCTCTCTCTCTCTCTCTCACAGTGTTTAAGTGTCTCTCTCTCTCTCTCTGTCTCTCTCTCTCTCTCTCTCTCTCTCACACAGTGTTTAAGTGTCTCTCTCTGTCTCTCTCTCTCTCTCTCTCTCTCTCTCTCTCTCTCTCACAGTGTTTAAGTGTCTCTCTCTCTCTCTCTCTCACACAGTGTTTAAGTGTCTCTCTCTGTCTCTCTCTCTCTCTCTCTCTCTCACAGTGTTTAAGTGTCTCTCTCTCTCTCTCTCTCTCTCACAGTGTTTAAGTGTCTCTCTCTCTCTCTCTCACAGTGTTTAAGTGTCTCTCTCTCTCTCACACAGTGTTTAAGTGTCTCTCTCTGTCTCTCTCTCTCTCTCTCACACACAGTGTTTAAGTGTCTCTCTCTCTCTCACAGTGTTTAAGTGTCTCTCTCTCTCTCACACAGTGTTTAAGTGTCTCTCTCTGTCTCTCTCTCTCTCTCTCTCTCACACACAGTGTTTAAGTGTCTCTCTCTCTCTCTCTCTCACAGTGTTTAAGTGTCTCTCTCTCTCTCACACAGTGTTTAAGTGTCTCTCTCTGTCTCTCTCTCTCTCTCTCTCTCTCTCACAGTGTTTAAGTGTCTCTCTCTCTCTCTGTCTCTCTCTCTCTCTCTCTCTCTCTCTCTCTCTCTCTCACAGTGTTTAAGTGTCTCTCTCTCTCTCTCTGTCTCTCTCTCTCTCTCTCTCTCTCTCTCACACAGTGTTTAAGTGTCTCTCTCTGTCTCTCTCTCTCTCTCTCTCTCTCTCACAGTGTTTAAGTGTCTCTCTCTCTCTCTGTCTCTCTCTCTCTCTCTCTCTCTCTCTCACAGTGTTTAAGTGTCTCTCTCTCTCCCTCTCTCTCTGAGTGTTTGGCGGATGTGAGCGTGGTGTGTGTTGCTGAGAGCGTGTTGCAGACTGTAAGTTTTTTCTTATACTATTCTTTTCGCGTTTTTCTTGGGGTCTCCCCCCCCCTTTTTTTCTGCCTGTATTTGTGTATTCATAAGGTTTTCAAAGTTTGTTTGGTAACGAAGAGTGCTGCCGGCGTTGCTGGCTGGCATGGCTTTGGGTGGGAGTTTCGGCTTTCACGAGCTGACGCGCAGGCATGCTGTTCGTTTGTCCCCACCTGGAGGGAGTTCAGTTGAGGAATGTAGTTTGGCGGTGGGCGAAATTGTTGGGTTTGAGAGTATTAAATCTGCTGCAAGAATGAATAGTGCTGTTGTGATTTTCTTGGATAGTGTGGACAAAGCTAACCAGTTGCTTGAGAGTGGAGTAGTGATTCAAGGTACTTATACACCTGTTCTGTCTCTAGTAAGTCCCGCAAAAAAGATAGTGATTTCCAATGTACCACCTTTTCTGAAGAATGAGATGTTAGAGAAGGAGCTAGGAAGACATGGAAAACTAGTTTCTCCGATTAAAATGATCCCTATCAGTTCAAAATCTCCACATCTCAAACATGTAATGTCTTTTCGGAGACAAGTACTTATGATCCCTAAAAAGAGTAATGAGGAATTAAACTTGATTTTCAAGTTTAAAGTAGATGATTTTGATTACACCGTGCATGTTACTTCAGAAACAATGAAGTGTTATGGGTGCGGAGCTGTGGGTCACCTGATTCGCGCGTGTCCCGACAAAACAAACAATAGCCAGTTAGCCGCTAATGTAGCGGAACAGGTGTCTGTTAGTGCTGACACTAGTGATGTTCTACCGAAGGATCCACCAGGAAATGTACAAATTGTGCAGGGAGAAAGTAATGAAGATAACAAACAGGAGAACGAAGTGTTGGAAAACACAGTGAGTAAAAAAAGAGAACAGCAAGCATGCAGTGATTTGAATGCAGATTTAAATGTGGGTGAAACCGCGACCGGAGTGGCGGAATCTGTGTTGTGTAACGATATTGATGCTATGATTGACAGGGAAGTTGGCAAAATGTCAACTAAAAGGAAAAATCTTGAAAACAAAGCAAATTTGCAACAAGTAACAAAAGTGTCAAAGCTAAATGTAATGGGTGCTTCCTCTCAGTCTGAGGATAGTTTAATGGAAACGCAAGAAAGTGAATATGAGGGAAGTAGTGACACGCAGGTGGATATGGATTGTGTTTACCCTTTCTCTAAGATTCGTTCCTTTTTACAAAGCACAAAAGGAATGAGATCTGTTAAAGTTGAGGACTTTTTCCCTGATCTAAAGTTGTTTCTTGATTCTGTCAGACTGCTTATGAAAAACCCTGAACAAAGTGATCAATGCATTTTTACTGATCAAGAAATCTACCGTCTAAAGAAAATGCTTGTAAAAGTAAGAGCACAATTGAGTGATGCTAAAGAATGATGTTTAAGAGATTTATTTTTATTATTTTCCTTTTTGTTTATTTTCAAGTGTTATTTGAAAGCAGCTTTACTTTCAAAATGTGTGATTTCAAACTGGGCTCTTTAAACATTAATGGTGCTAGGGAGGATGCTAAGAGAGCGTCTCTTTTCAATCTGTTCAAGAGTAAGAGGCTAAATGTAATCTTTTTGCAAGAAACACATAGTACACAAGACAATGAAGCTGTTTGGAGGAAAGAATGGGATGGGGAAATTTTCCTCAGTCACAAGAGTAGTAACAGTGGTGGTGTTGGCATTTTGTTTTCTAGAGATTTTAGACCTATCTCTTGTGATATTGATGAAATAATTGAAGGCCGTTTGTTAAAAATACAAGCTGTGTTTGAAAATGTTAAAATAACTTTCTTCAATGTTTATGCTCCAACTTTAGGCATAGAAAGAGCTATTTTTTTCAACACTCTGAACACTGCTATTAATAACAGTAACAATGATGGTTACTTTTTTCTGGGTGGTGATTTTAATTGCACAGTCAATGCATCCTTAGATAGAAACCATCCAGAACCCCATGGACCTAGTAAGAGAGTTTTAACTAGTTTAATTGAAATGCATGATCTGAGTGATGTTTGGAGAGTTTTTCATCCTACTCAACATCAATATACTTGGACTCATGCCAAAGATAATGTCCTGTCTATGGCTAGGCTTGATAGATTTTATTGTTTCAAGCATCAAATTAATATTCTTAAAAGTTGCTCAATACATCCAGTGGGAATTTCTGATCATTTTCTTGTACAAGTCTCAATTTTCATCAAAGATGTGAAATGTAAGAGCGCTTATTGGCACTTTAATGTAACATTACTTTCTGATAAAGTTTTTAAAGAGGTCTTTAATTTTTTCTGGAACAATTATTCAAAGACAAAGTCTGAGTATACATCTTTACAACAATGGTGGGACATAGGAAAAATTCAGATTAAACAGCTGTGTATACAGTATTCTCTAAATGTCACAAAGGATTTGACTAAATCAATGGAAGCCCTGGAGAATGAAATAGTGATGCTGCAAGATTTGGCAGATTTCACAGGAAATGGAGAACATATTAAAGCTCTCAAAAAGAAAAAATCAGCTCTGTCAAATCGGTTGGGTTTTTCTGCTAAAGGTGCCCTTGTACGTTCCCGCTTTCAAAACGTGATTAAAATGGATGCACCTTCCCATTTCTTTTTTGGCTTAGAACGCAAAAATGGACAGAAAAGACTTATACACTCTCTGCGGTCCAGCAATGGACAGCTGCTAAAGGAGTCTGAAGAAATCCGTAAGTGCGCAGTGACTTTTTATGAAAAGCTGTTTAAAAAAGAATATCAAGAAAATCCAGAGGTGGCACAGTGCTTTTACGAGAACCTGCCTAAGGTCACGGAGGAAGCCAACGCAGAGCTGAGGGCAAGGATCTCGGCTGAGGAGCTACATACTGCACTACAAAGCCTAGAAAATGGAAAGGCTCCAGGCCTCGATGGCCTTCCTGTGGACTTTTACAAAGTTTTTTGGCCTATCATAGGCAAGGATTTGTTGGTTGTTCTTAGAGACAGTTTAACCAAAGGACACTTACCACTCAGCTGCAGGAGAGGAATTCTTACACTCCTCCCTAAAAAAGGGGACTTACAAGAAATTAAGAACTGGCGACCTGTGGCTCTGCTCTGCACCGATTACAAACTCTTGTCTAAGGTGTTGGCTATGAGACTTAAAAAAGTGATGGAAGATATTATTCATGTTGATCAAACCTATTGTATACCCAACAGATTGATATCTGATAATATTTTCCTAATTCGGGATATTTTGGACCTCTCCAGTTCATTAGGCTACGAAATTGGTCTGATTTCAATAGACCAAGAAAAGGCTTTCGATAGAGTCGAACACCAATATCTGTGGCAAACACTCGAAGCCTTTGGTTTCGACTCTAATCTTATAGCCATGATCAAGGTTTTATATTGTGACATTGAGAGCTTATTAAAGATCAACGGTGGTTTAAGCGCTCCTTTTAAGGTTCAAAGAGGGATCAGACAAGGTTGTTCACTTTCTGGAATGCTGTACTCTATTGCTATAGAGCCTCTTTTACATAAATTAAGACAGTCCCTTTCTGGTGTTATTTTTCCTGGTTGTGAGTCAGTTTTTAAACTATCGGCCTATGCTGATGATGTCATTGTCATTGTTAATCAACAAAATGATGTTAATTCCCTTAAAAAAGCTATTAATGACTTTGGTGTTTTGTCATCAGCAAAAATTAACTGGGGAAAAAGCGAAGCACTAGCCGTGGGTGATGAGCTGAGCAAAGAGCTTGTCTTACCTGGTGGGTTAGTGTGGAAAAAAGATGGTTTAAAATACCTTGGTGTCTATCTTGGTGATGACTCATTTGTATGTAAAAATTGGGAAAATGTTTTTGAGAAAGTTGAAGGACGCTTAAGAAAATGGAAATGGCTTTTGCCACACATGTCCTTTAGAGGACGGACTTTAATCATCAACAACTTGGTGGCCTCTATGTTGTGGCACCGTCTGACTTGTGTGGAACCTCCAACACAACTGCTTAGTAAAATACAGTCAGTACTTGTAGACTTCTTCTGGGATCGTCTGCACTGGGTTCCTCAAAGTGTTCTTTTTCTGTCAAAGGAAGATGGAGGGCAAGGTCTTATTCATCTTGCAAGTAGAGGGGCTGCCTTTCGACTCCAGTTTATTCAAAGATTCCTTACTGGACCTGCACACCTTGTTTGGAGACCTTTGGCTCGGACAATACTAAGCCGAGGAGGAGATCTGGGTCTCGCTGAGTCTTTGTTTTTGATGGACTCAAATGCCTCGAAAATAAGCAATCTCCCTAAATTCTACCTTGGACTATTCACAGTGTGGGGGCTGTTTATTAAACAAAGAGCAGAAGACTGTACTTCCCTTTCGTGGCTGCTGAAAGAGCCAATTTTATATGGATCCCGCTTTAATGTTGAGCGCACAACAGGACATTCTGTGCTACAGCTTTTCCGTTCTGCTGGGGTAGTGACTCTGGGACATGTAGTTAACATATGTGGACCCAATTTAACTGATTCTGATGGTCTGGCTTCTCATGTGAGAGTTAGATCCACCAGGCTTTTGAATCAGATGCTTAAGGCTCTGAAGTGTGAACTCACAGAAACTGAACTCTCTTTATTAAAGAGTCCCTGTAATGATTTTTGTCAATCAAATGTTGAAGACTCTTTTCCTGTTTTGTCACTTTCTCCTGATTTTAAAAACTGTACTGGTCAACTGTTAGAGCTCAGTGAGACTCTCACTAACGAGTTGGATGTTATGGAGGGCAAAACAATGTATAACATACTTGTTAAAATTTTGAACAAAAACAAACTAAATGGTCGAGCTGATACTCCTTGGAGAGCTCATTTAAAGGTCAACAGTGAAATCAGACCTGTGTGGAGAACGATCTATAAACCACCGTTGACAAAAAAGATTGGAGATTTACAGTGGAAAGTACTGCATGGCTGTGTGGCTGTAAATGCTTTTGTTTCTGTGATCAACCCTAATGTTAATGATAATTGTCCCTTTTGCTTAAACAGAGAAACAGTCTTTCATTGCTTTTTGGAGTGTGTTAGATTGTCTTTTTTATTCGAGCTGTTACAGCAAATGTTCCAATTGTTTGGAGAAGTTTTTTCTAAACAAGACTTCATCTTTGGCTTTAAGTACAATCAAAAGGGGAGAATGAAATGCCAATTGTTTAACTTTCTCTTTGGACAAGCAAAAATGGCCATTTACATTAGCCGAAGAAATAAGACAGAGGGGTCTTTAGACTCTGATGCAAACACAATTTTTGTGAGAATGTTAAAAGCCAGATTGAAGATTGATTTTGATTTTTACAGCATCACAAATAATGTGGAGGAATTCCTGCACATTTGGGGTTACGAAAATGTCTTGTGCTCAGTGGTGGAAAATGTTTTGTGTTTTGGAAATCTATTGGTTTGAGTATTTTTTGTGTGGTGTATTTTTATATATATATTTATTTTATTTTTTTGTTTTTTTTTAGCCTGTGTGGTTTATAATTACCACTAATGGTATTCTTTTGATAAATAAAGTGATTCTCTCACACAGTGTTTAAGTGTCTCTCTCTGTCTCTCTCTCTCTCTCTCTCTCTCACAGTGTTTAAGTGTCTCTCTCTCTCTCTCTCTCTCTCTCTCTCTGTCTCTCTCTCTCTCTCTCTCTCACAGTGTTTAAGTGTCTCTCTCTGTCTCTCTCTCTCTCTCTCTCACAGTGTTTAAGTGTCTCTCTCTCTCTCTCTCTCTCTCTCTCTCTCTGTCTCTCTCTCTCTCTCTCTCTCACAGTGTTTAAGTGTCTCTCTCTCTCTCTCTCTCTCTCTCTCATACAGTGTTTAAGTGTCTCTCTCTGTCTCTCTCTCTCTCTCTCTCACAGTGTTTAAGTGTCTCTCTCTCTCTCTCTCTCTCTCTGTCTCTCTCTCTCTCTCTCTCTCTCACAGTGTTTAAGTGTCTCTCTCTCTCTCTCTCTCACAGTGTTTAAGTGTCTCTCTCTCTCTCTCTCTCTCTCTCTCTCTCTCACAGTGTTTAAGTGTCTCTCTCTCTCTCTCTCTCTCTCTCTCACAGTGTTTAAGTCTCTCTCTCTCTCTCTCTCTCACACACAGTGTTTAAGTGTCTCTCTCTCTCTCTCTCTCTCTCTCTCTCTCTCACAGTGTTTAAGTGTCTCTCTCTCTCTCTCTCTCTCACAGTGTTTAAGTGTCTCTCTCTCTCTCTCTCACACAGTGTTTATGTGTCTCTCTCTCTCTCTCTCTCTCTCTGTCTCTCTCTCTCTCTCTCTCTCTCTCTCTCTCTCACAGTGTTTAAGTGTCTCTCTCTGTCTCTCTCTCTCTCTCTCTCTCTCTCTCTCACACACACAGTGTTTAAGTGTCTCTCTCTCTCTCTCTCTCACAGTGTTTAAGTGTCTCTCTCTCTCTCACACAGTGTTTAAGTGTCTCTCTCTGTCTCTCTCTCTCTCTCTCTCTCTCTCTCTCACAGTGTTTAAGTGTCTCTCTCTCTCTCTGTCTCTCTCTCTCTCTCTCTCTCTCTCACACAGTGTTTAAGTGTCTCTCTCTCTCTCTCTCTCTCTCTCTCACACAGTGTTTAAGTGTCTCTCTCTGTCTCTCTCTCTCTCTCTCACACAGTGTTTAAGTGTCTCTCTCTGTCTCTCTCTCTCTCTCTCTCTCTCTCTCACACAGTGTTTAAGTGTCTCTCTCTGTCTCTCTCTCTCTCTCTCTCACAGTGTTTAAGTGTCTCTCTCTCTCTCTCTCTCTCTCTCTCTGTCTCTCTCTCTCTCTCTCTCTCTCACAGTGTTTAAGTGTCTCTCTCTCTCTCTCTCTCACAGTGTTTAAGTGTCTCTCTCTCTCTCTCTCTCTCTCTCTCTCTCACAGTGTTTAAGTGTCTCTCTCTCTCTCTCTCTCTCTCTCTCTCTCACAGTGTTTAAGTCTCTCTCTCTCTCTCTCTCTCACACACAGTGTTTAAGTGTCTCTCTCTCTCTCTCTCTCTCTCTCTCTCACAGTGTTTAAGTGTCTCTCTCTCTCTCTCTCTCTCACAGTGTTTAAGTGTCTCTCTCTCTCTCTCTCACACAGTGTTTATGTGTCTCTCTCTCTCTCTCTCTCTCTCTGTCTCTCTCTCTCTCTCTCTCTCTCTCTCTCTCTCTCTCTCACAGTGTTTAAGTGTCTCTCTCTGTCTCTCTCTCTCTCTCTCTCTCTCTCTCTCTCTCACACACACAGTGTTTAAGTGTCTCTCTCTCTCTCTCTCTCACAGTGTTTAAGTGTCTCTCTCTCTCTCACACAGTGTTTAAGTGTCTCTCTCTGTCTCTCTCTCTCTCTCTCTCTCTCTCTCTCACAGTGTTTAAGTGTCTCTCTCTCTCTCTGTCTCTCTCTCTCTCTCTCTCTCTCTCTCTCACACAGTGTTTAAGTGTCTCTCTCTCTCTCTCTCTCTCTCTCTCACACAGTGTTTAAGTGTCTCTCTCTGTCTCTCTCTCTCTCTCTCACACAGTGTTTAAGTGTCTCTCTCTGTCTCTCTCTCTCTCTCTCTCACAGTGTTTAAGTGTCTCTCTCTCTCTCTCTCTCTCTCTCTCTGTCTCTCTCTCTCTCTCTCTCTCTCTCACAGTGTTTAAGTGTCTCTCTCTGTCTCTCTCTCTCTCTCTCTCACAGTGTTTAAGTGTCTCTCTCTCTCTCTCTCTCTCTCTCTCTCTCTCTCTCTCTCTCACAGTGTTTAAGTGTCTCTCTCTCTCTCTCTCTCTCTCTCTCTCTCTCTCTCTCTCACAGTGTTTAAGTGTCTCTCTCTCTCTCTCTCAATTTCAATTTCAATTCAATTCAAATGAGCTTTATTAGCATGACTGTGAAACACAATGTTGCCAAAGCATCAACATATTATATATAAGTAATAAAACAAACAAACAAAACATATATGTACAGATCATGTCATATGTAGCATAGTAAATATAAAATAAATAGATAAATCCAGTCGGTCTCTCTAGAGAATTAGCTGACTCTGGCGTTGTGAATAGCTAACACATATTTAGCCGCTAGTGCAGCTGTACTATCATCTTCTCCCAGTAAGAAGAACATTTTGTCAGTGTCGCTCAGTTCAGAGAATGATGGAATTAAGATTTCAAACCTGGGCAGAAAGGTTTCTCTTATACTGGTGTATTTAGAGCAGAAGAGCAGAAAGTGTTCCTCATCTCTCTCTCTCTCTCTCACAGTGTTTAAGTCTCTCTCTCTCTCTCTCTCAATTCAATTCAATTAAATTCAAATGAGCTTTATTGGCATGACTGTGAAACAGCACAATGTTGCCAAAGCAATAAACAGTAAACAAGTTATACAGATATATAGATATGTAGATAAAAAAAATAATAATAATAATAAAATAAATAAATAAATAATAATTGTAAAAAAAAAAAAAAAAAAAAAAAAAAAAACCTATTCATGTCCATATTGTGCATATATAATCACATAACACACAAAATAAATAAATAAATAAATAAGCAAAAAAAGTGAATACAGGGTAAATATTTACAGAGAGCATTGCTTAAGTACAGGAGTTTAGTTTTTGTCCCTCATGATGTGACAGGAGGACACATACTGCGCTGCGAGCTGGACACACTTCTCTTTCTCTCCCAAAATATAACTGAGTTTGTCAATGTCGCTTGCTTGCCTGAATTCTGGCAGAATTTGAGCTATTTGGGTAAAGTATTTGTCTCTAATGTGTTCATATTTGCTGCAGTGTGTGAGGAAGTGCAGCTCGTCCTCTACGAGTCTCTCTGTGCAGTGAGAACACAGTCGGAGCTCTCTCTCTCTCCAGCTGTGTTTGTGTCAGCCCGTCTCCACACACACACACACACACACACACACACTCACACACACACACACACTCTCTGTGCAGTGAGGACACAGTCGGAGCTCTCTCTCTCTCCAGCTGTGTTTGTGTCGGCCCGTCTCCACACACACACACACACACACACTCTCTCTCTCTCTCCAGCTGTGTTTGTGTCGGCCCGTCTCCACACACACACACACACACACACACACACTCTCTCTCTCTCCAGCTGTGTTTGTGTCGGCCCGTCTCCACACACACACACACACACACACACACTCTCTCTCTCCAGCTGTGTTTGTGTCGGCCCGTCTCCACACACACACACACACACACACACTCTCTCTCTCTCCAGCTGTGTTTGTGTCGGCCCGTCTCCACACACAGACGGTGATCACTCAGACGATACTTCGTCAGGAGCTTTCTCTTACTATAGTCTTTAATTTTGATCAAGTAAGGTGCCAATTGATAGCCAGTCTTTAATCTATAGAAGTATTTTAATTTGTTAATTTGTTCTACTTTGACCTGCCAATCATAGATGTATTCTTCCTGGGTTAGTTTTACAATTTCTTTAACTTTTGCGTGTCTTAATTGAATGGTTGAGCTGAGTTGGTGTTTTTCCACTAAATAGTGCGTGGGGTCACTCTCTGGGTGTCCTGTCCTGTACATAAGAGCGCAGTGATGGTAATCATCTGTCCGTGTGTCTGATAGATGGAACCAGAACTTGGCTGTTCTCTTCTGGATCTCTGCTAGAAGAGGGAATCTGCCCAGTTCTGCCCTGCAGCCGAGACTAGGGGCGTTTCTGTGAAGTCCCAGGATGTTCTTGCAGAACTCCAGGTGGAACATTTCAGTGGGTCTTTTATCCCACGATGTGTAGTTTAATTTAAATTTGGGGCCCCAGATCTCACAACCGTATAGAAGAATGGGTTTGATGATGCTGTCGAAGATTTTTAGCCATAATTTAATAGGTGGGTTGAATTTGAACAAAGATTTTCTAATAGTGTAATAAGCCCTGCGTGCCTTATCAGTCAGATGTTTTATTGCCAGGTCAAACTGACCAGAAGCTGAGATAGTGAGACCCAAATAATTATAACACGTCACATGATTAAGAAGTGTTCCCCCGATTGTGAAACTATATTTTTTGTCAGTAAGCCGAGGTTTTTTCTGAAAGATGATAATTTTGGATTTCTCCATGTTTATTGGTAAGGCCCAGTCTCTACTGTAATCTTCTAAAAGCGAGAGGCTTTGGTGTAGCCCCTCTTCATGAGGTGACAAGAGCAGAAGATCGTCAGCGTACAGGAGACATTTGATTTCTCTGCCCTCGAGGGTCAGACCAGGGCAAGGGGACTTCTCAAGTGCTGATGCCAGTTCATTAATATAGATATTAAACAGAGTCGGGCTGAGGCTACAGCCTTGATGCACTCCTTTGTTCTGACTGAAATAATCAGTACGTCTGTCGTTGATCTTGACACAGCATTTGTTCCCGTTGTATATGTCCTTTATGATGTCATATGTCTTTCCTCCTATTCCGCTCTGAATCAGTTTTAGAAAAAGTCCATTGTGCCATACCGAATCAAAGGCTTTTTTAAAATCAATGAAGCAGCCAAATATTTTTCCTTGTTTTGTTTGATGAACATATTTTTCTATGAGTGTGTGGAGTGTGTAAATGTGATTTGAAGTTCTCTGTTTTGGCATAAATCCAATTTGACAATTGTTTAAAATCTTGTGTTCTTGGATGAACTGAATTAATCTCTCATTGATGATGGAGCAGAATAGTTTTCCGAGGTTACTGCTCACTGTGATGCCTCTATAATTATTTGGGTCATACTTTTCACCTTGTTTAAAAATCGGGGTTATCACGTTCTCTTTCCAGATCTCAGGAAAGTGTCCAGATTTTAATAAGAGATTGAATAATGTTAGGATAGCAAGTCTCAGTTTGGGGCTGCTGTGTTTCAGCATTTCATTAGAAATTCCATCTAAGCCACTTGATTTCTTATTTTTGAGGGATTTCATCTTCTCTGTCAGTTCAGTTAATTCTATGGGCTTGTCTAAATGATTGAGCTGCTCTTTTCTCGTGTATTCCAGGTTATTTAGTTGGGAGGTCAGATGTTTTTGGGCGAGGGTTGGTTCGTTTAGAGAATAGAGTTTTCTGAAATGTTCAGTCCAGATGTTTGGGTCATAGATGGGAAGGTGTTTGGCCTCTTTGGATTTATCTAAATTATTCCATAAATCCCAAAAAGAATTTTGATCGATTGCTTCTTCAATTTTGTTTATTTTAATTTTTATGTGGTCAGTTTTCTTCTGTATTAATAGTGACTTGTATAGTTTGAGCATTTCTTGATATGTGGCTCGTATTTGTTGGTTTGCAGGGTCTCTGTGTTTTTTATTTGATAATGATCTTAATTCTTTTCTTAGTTTTTGACAATCTTTATCAAACCAAGCATCTTTAGCGATTTCTTTTTTACATCGGTAATTTGTTCTTTTTCTGAGGGCTTTTCTGACCACTGTAGAAAAGATTTGAGTTAACTGTTTAGTTGCTAAATTGATACTTCTCTTCTCTACACTAAATGTAGTCAGGAGAAATGAGTCTATCATGTTCTCAGCGTGGGTGCTGTGGAGCGCAGCTTCATACTGGGCAGGACTGTCTTTACTCCATATAAATTTGGGGGGGAGCGGATATAATTGAACTTTCTGTTCAGAAGATGGCAGATGATTCCCTGACCTGTTGAGACTGAGGACTATGTGACTGTGGTCTGATAATGGCAGCTGTGGCATCACTGTGAAATAGTTGATCTGACTCTGGTCTAGATCTGTGATGGCGTAATCTACTGTGCTGCTGCCCAGATGTGAGCTGTATGTACATCGGCCCAGAGAGTCACCCGTCATTCTGCCATTCACTATGTACAGGCCCAGGCTTTTGCAGAGCTGCAGGACTTGTTTTCCATGTCTGTTAATCGTGTTGTCATAATTCTGGCGTGTTTTGGTAAAACCTTTTTGCTGATGATGAAGTGAACTGTTAATATATTTGTCCCCATCAGAGCTGATGTAGTCCTGTTCCTTCCCCGTTCTGGCGTTCAGATCCCCCATTAATAGAACTGAACCTCTAGACTGGAAGTAATTGATCTCTGATTGTAGGGTTGAGAAAATGTCTTCATTATAATAAGGCGACTCATATGGGGGGATATATGTGGAACACAGGTACAGGTCCTCATCTAAACACAAAATCTCTTTTTGAATTTTTATCCAAATGTGTGTTTTTCCCTTTTTCATGGGCTGAATATACTGCCACAGATGGTGTTTAAACCAGACTCTGATTCCTCCTGAATCTCTTCCGTTTCTAACATCAGGCTGTTTGATTGAGGGGATGCGCAGCTCTCTGTAGTGTGAGGGGGGGGAGGTTTGAGAGTCTAAACGACTCCATGTCTCAAGTAAAATAATTATGTCTGAACTATGTACAGCGTTAATAAAATCAGGATTGGTACTTTTCTCTCCAAAAGCTGAAGAGAACATTCCTTGAATATTATAACTAGTTATTTTAAACGATGACATTGGGAAGTATTGCATTTACCAGAATAATGTATGAATTCATGAACAAATCATGTTTTAAAATATAAATTCATCAATTAAAAAAAAAAAAAAAAAAAGCAAAGAGGATATATATATATATATAAATATACACACACATATATATATATATATATATATATATATATATATATATATATAAACACATCACGAGTGAATGAGTTTTACAATTGTCAAATTTGAAAGTAAACAAGTAGAAATAAGTGAAATAAAAGTAATTAAGAAGTAATGATAGTTTTTAACTCCAGACACACTGCTAGTAGTTAAGCTAGTAGGTTGTCACAGATCATTTTCAGCATGTTTTTGATCTGGATCAGGTCTCTGGAGTCTGTTCTAGCTCGTCCTGCTGCTACAGCGGCGTAGCTGTCTGACTGAAGCACTCTTACCCTCTCCTCGTGATCACCGAGCGTCTTCGGAGGGGGGCGCAGGGCTGTCTCCTTGATGCTCTTAGCAAACAGTCTCATTCCCTCTCGATGGATGTGGATGTGGTCATATAGATGCTCATGGGTGATGCGCTGATGGTCAGCTATGTGGACATTTGTCATTGAAGCACAGATTCCAGCTATCTTCTCATTGATGGAGTTGATGATGTTTTGTGGCACGTCTCTGCGAGGTAGAAGGGTCGAGATGATGATTTTGGCTCTGGGGTAGATCCTGCTAGCTGTTTGCACTACGTTGGTCAGGGCTTTAGTGACATCTATGTTTCTAGCACTGAGGTCGTTTGTCCCGGTGTGGAGAATGATGTGTGACGGTGCACCGAACCCACCGTCTCGCAGCAGCCTCACAGCTGAGTGTGACGTGGGACACCAGAACTTCTTCACAGATCTCCCCGGAAACAGTCGTCTGGGGTCGAGATGATGGCCGTTGGAATCACAGAGTATAATGATGTTGTCTTGACTCTTCTGTTCTCTGCTGGTGCTCCTGAATGGTGCAGGTGGAGGACTCTGTGTACTGCTGCTGCTCTCTTTCCTCTTGAGCTTGTGAGCGGTTGCAGGAGTGAAGGAGCTCTGAGACGGTGAGCTGACACACTGCTGCTGTTGAGTGGTGTTTGTGCTGTGTGTTTGGGTGCTGACACTCTCTTGGTGTTGTCTTGTGTGGAGCTGGTTTCTGGTCTCCTCCAGCAGTCTCTCCAGTGTGTGGCTGTGTTGTTCTCTTCTCTCACCCTCCTCAGCTCTTGGTGCAGCTCTTGATTGTCCTCCTCCAGTTGTTTTACAGCAGAGCAGAGCTGCTGTATTTGTTGCACACTGTGGTGGCTGGTCAGGTTTAGCAGATGATGGAGGCTGTTGGTAGTTTCCTCTTTAAACAGACAGAAGTGCTGCTCCAGCTCAGCGATGTTATCTCTCAAAGCCTTGATCTTAGGAGACGCAGGAGTGCTGGAGTGTCTGTGTGTTTGAGGAGTTCCTGAGCTGCTGTCAGAGATGGTAACGGAGCTGGTGCTGGGCACTGTGTGGCTCTTCATTTCAGGATCTTGTTTTATCTTCTGAACCTGGTGTTTAAGGTTTCTGAAGCTCCTCTGGAATTCACTGAGGCTGGTTTCTGCTCCCTGGACCATGACTGTGCCATTATGGTAAAGATTCACAGTCAGCTTTGTGTCGTTCTCTCCTTCCAGAGTGAGTTGTCTGCCTTTGCTGATGCCTCCTTTCCTCACACATGTCATGTTTGAGCAGAGGACGGTGTGCCAGGATGATGTCTGTTCAGTGAAGAACAGCAGGTTACACAGCACTCTGCTGTTTTCTGCTCCACTGTAGTCAGATAGCAGAATCTCTGGGTTCTCCCTCAGCATAATCTCTTTCATCTTTTTCTTGTCTTTTGTAGATTTAATTTCTGCTGGATAGATTATCTCCAACTCCTCTTCATTTTTGAAAAATGCCTCTGCTTTAGTGAGGCCCATGTTGTTCTAACTGAACTAACTGTCACAGAATGTCAGCTTGGCTAACAGTTAACTGCTACAGTGACTTTATATGTCGTTTTTAGTCGATGACAATCTTTTTAAGAGGTCTTACCTTAGAAATCTTCTGCCTCTATTGTTCACAAATAAATGTCCAATTAACTAATTATGATTTGGTTCATGAAAAAATCCATTATCTGGCAAAAATGATGTTGAAATCAGGAGCTGGTATTTCTGCTGCCAACTGCCATCGTAACTCTCTCTCTCTCTCACACAGTGTTTAAGTGTCTCTCTCTCTCTCTCTCTCTCTCTCTCTCTCTCACAGTGTTTAAGTGTCTCTCTCTCTCTCTCTCTCTCACAGTGTTTAAGTGTCTCTCTCTCTCTCTCTCACACAGTGTTTATGTGTCTCTCTCTGTCTCTCTCTCTCTCTCTCTCTCTCTCTCTGTCTCTCTCTCTCTCTCTCTCTCTCTCACAGTGTTTAAGTGTCTCTCTCTGTCTCTCTCTCTCTCTCTCTCTCTCTCTCTCACAGTGTTTAAGTGTCTCTCTCTCTCTCTCTCACACAGTGTTTATGTGTCTCTCTCTGTCTCTCTCTCTCTCTCTCTGTCTCTCTCTCTCTCTCTCTCTCACAGTGTTTAAGTGTCTCTCTCTGTCTCTCTCTCTCTGTCTCTCTCTCTCTCTCTCTCTCACAGTGTTTAAGTGTCTCTCTCTCTCTCTCTCTCTCTCTCTCTCTCTCTCACAGTGTTTAAGTGTCTCTCTCTCTCTCTCTCTCTCTCTCTCTCTCTCTCACAGTGTTTAAGTGTCTCTCTCTGTCTCTCTCTCTCTGTCTCTCTCTCTCTCGCTCTCTCACAGTGTTTAAGTGTCTCTCTCTCTCTCTCTCTCTCTCTCTCTCTCTCTCTCACAGTGTTTAAGTGTCTCTCTCTGTCTCTCTCTCTCTGTCTCTCTCTCTCTCTCTCTCTCACAGTGTTTAAGTGTCTCTCTCTCTCTCTCTCTCTCTCTCTCTCACAGTGTTTAAGTGTCTCTCTCTGTCTCTCTCTCTCTGTCTCTCTCTCTCTCTCTCTCTCACAGTGTTTAAGTGTCTCTCTCTCTCTCTCTCTCTCTCTCTCTCTCTCTCACAGTGTTTAAGTGTCTCTCTCTCTCTCTCTCTCACACAGTGTTTAAGTGTCTCTCTCTGTCTCTCTCTCTCTCTCTCTCTCTCTCTCACAGTGTTTAAGTGTCTCTCTCTCTCTCTCACACAGTGTTTAAGTGTCTCTCTCTCTCTCTCTCTCTCTCACACAGTGTTTAAGTGTCTCTCTCTCTCTCTCTCTCTCTCTCTCTCTCTCTCTCTCTCAATTCAATTCAATTCAGAAAGCTTTATTGGCATGACAAAAAAATACATTTTGTATTGCCAAAGCATCAAAAAACAACATAGAAATTGATTTTGAACATTAACTTCACCAAACATTATAATAATAGTTAAATAAAATAAAATAAAACATAATATTATAAGATTAATAAATAAAATAAGAAGGATTATAATGCCGAAATCATGTACATAAAACACAAAAGCTAAAATAAACTAACACTGAACTTGGAATTTAACATTATATACATGTGTGTAGGTCTGATGGGGTGTTAGGCTGTGTGTGAGTGTGTGTGTGTGTGTGTGTGTGTGTGTGTGTGTGTGTGTGTGTGTGTGTGTGTGTGTGATTGGGTGTGTTAGGCTGTGTGTGAGTGTGTGTGTGTGTGTGTGTGTGTGTGTGTGTGTGATTGGGTGTGTTAGGCTGTGAGTGTGTGTGTGTGTGTGTGTGTGTGTGTGTGTGTGTGTGTGTGTGATTGGGTGTGTTAGGCTGTGAGTGTGTGTGTGTGTGTGTGTGTGTGTGTGTGTGATTGGGTGTGTTGGGCTGTGAGTGAGTGTGTGTGTGTGATTGGGTGTGTTAGGCTGTGAGTGTGTGTGTGTGTGATTGGGTGTGTTAGGCTGTGAGTGTGTGTGTGTGTGTGTGTGTGTGTGATTGGGTGTGTTAGGCTGTGAGTGAGTGTGTGTGTGTGATTGGGTGTGTTAGGCTGTGTGTGTGTGTGTGTGTGTGTGTGTGTGTGTGTGTGTGTGATTGGGTGTGTTAGGCTGTGAGTGTGTGTGTGTGAGTGTGTGTGTGTGTGTGATTTGGTGTGTTAGGCTGTGAGTGTGTGTGTGTGTGTGTTCATTGGGTGTTTGCTGCTCTGCTCGTCCCTCAGGATGTGGAGAGATGCTACAAATCTTGCTGCTAAATTGGAGCATTTGGCTTCTTCGCCAAGGATGAATCTAAGTTTTTGGGTTGGATTACAGGTGTTAAATTGGGGAAATATCTTATTCATTTTGGGGTAATATTGGTCTCTGATGTGTTGGTATTTGGGGCATTCTGTGAGGAAGTGCAGCTCGGTCTCCGGCACTCCCAGAATGCAGTGCGAGCAGAGTCTGTCCTCCCGGGAGAGCCAGGTCTGTCTGTGCCGGCCCGTCTCGATGGCCAGGCTGTGCTCGCTGAGTCTGTACATCGTCAGGGTTTTCCTGAGCTTCACATCATTCACTGTGCTCAGGTAGCTCGCAACAGTGTACTCTCGATTTAGTGCCGAATAACATTCCAGTTTGTGTTGGTTTTGAATGGTGTTTGTCCAATGGGTGATGTACTTGTGTTGTTCTGTGTTGATAATTTGTGCAGGCCGAATGTGTGTGAGTGTGTGTGTGTGCTGAGGCGAGCTGATCTCTGCAGGAGAGAGCTCAGTCAGTCTCAGCACCAGCTGGCACAGGGGACTCCTCGTTACGCTCAGCTCTTGGTGTTTCAGGGCTTTATAATGGTACGTGTTGGGGTCGCTTGTTTTCAGGTGTTTCCAGAATTTGATGGCTCTTTTTTGGATGTTTAGGAGGAGAGGGTATCGGCCCAATTCTGCCCTGCATCCGTTGTTTGGTGTTTTTCTTTGGACTTTGAGTATTCTTTTACAGAAATGTAATTGTAGAGTTTCAATCGGATGTTTTTCCCAATTTAAAAAATCTAATTTTATAGAAGGACCCCACACTTCACTGCCATATAAAACAATTGGTTCAATTATTGATTTGAAAAGTTTGAGCCAAATTTGGATTGGGATGTCAATTTTGATTGATCGTTTTATGGCATAGAAAGCCCTCTGAGCTTTCTCTTTGAGTTCATTCACAGCCAAAGTAAAGTTACCAGTTGGAGTTATTTTCAGGCCGAGGTAGGTGTATGCTTTTGTGCTCTCAATGGTTCTGTGTGAGAGTGTGAATGTGTGTGTTGGTCCCTGAGATCTGGAGCGTTTCTGGAACATCATGACTCTAGTCTTCTGGAGGTTGACGGTCAGGGCCCAGGACTGACAGTAATCCTCCAGCAGATCCAGGCCGTCCTGAAGCCCTTGTTTAGTGGGCGACAGGAGGACCAGGTCGTCTGCGTAGACACTTGATCTCTGTGTCGTGGAGAGTGAGACCTTGAAAGGGAGCATGTTCTAACATATTGGCCAATTGGTTGATGTAAATGTTGAAGAGGGTGGGGCTTAAACTGCATCCCTGTCTCACTCCGCGCCCCTGGGGGAAAAATTCGGTTCTTTGGTTTCCAATTTTGACAGCGCATTGGCTGGCTGTGTACATCGATTTGATCAAATCATAGAATTTCCCCCTACTCCACTGTCGATAAGCTTTAGGTATAATCCTTCGTGCCAGATTGAATCAAATGCTTTCTTGAAATCAACGAAACAAGCAAAAATTTGTTCTTTGTTTTGATGTACATATTTGTCAATTAGTGTTTGTAATGTAAAAATGTGATCGGATGTGCGACATTTTGGAAGAAAGCCAATTTGGGATTTACTCAAGGCATTGTGCTTCATAAGGAAGTGTAAAAGTCTGGCGTTTAAGATGCTGCAGAGAACCTTCCCCAGGTTACTGTTCACACAGATGCCTCGGTAGTTGTTGGGGTCTAGTTTGTCTCCGCTCTTGTGGATGGGGCTGATGAGGCCCTGGTTCCAGATCTCAGGGAAGAACCCTACACACAGAACATCATTGAACAGTTTGAGCATGGCCAGTCTGAAGCTTTGCTCTGTGTGTTTCAGCATCTCGTTCAGGATGCTGTCTACACCACAGGCTTTCTTGGACTCAAGGACTCCTAATTTTTCTTCCAATTCTTTCATTGTTATGGGGAAATCTAAAGGGTTTTGGTTTGTTTTAATTGATCTTTCCAAATTGTCTAGTTTATTAATTATTTCATTTTGATTAGAATTTTGAATTTCAGTTGGGGTGTATAATTCCTGGAAGTGGTTTTTCCACTTCTCCCCATCTTGGATTGCCAGAACTTCTTGATTTGGTTTGTATAGCAATTTCCATTTATCCCAAAATTTGTGTGAGTTTATAGATTTTTCAATTTCTTCAAACTGGCTTTGCAGAAACTGTGCTTTTTTCCGCCGGAGTGTGGCTTTATACTGTTTTAGTGCCTCACAGTAAAGAAGGCGGAGGTCCGGATTATCTGGTTGTCTGTGTTTTTGATTTGATAAGTTTCTGAGGTTTTTTCTCAGAGCCTTACAGTCCAAATCAAACCATTTGTCAGTATCTAAATATTTTTTCTTTGGTTTAACAATTGCCAAATTACTTTTTTGTGCTGTTTTGTAGAATATGTTGTTTAGGTCTTGTACTTCCTGATTGATGCCAAATTGGTTTTTGGGGTATTCCTGTATTTGGAATGAATGTATGAGGGATTGTATTTCTGAAGATTCGACGGCAGTGCTGTAATTACTGGCACTGGTTTCTGTCCATTTGAAAGACATTATTTTGCTCATTTGATATGGGGTCCTAATTGGTTGGGGTGATGTTTCAGATTGCTTTATATAGAGGATGATTTGGCTGTGGTCTGAGAAAGGTTTGAGGGGTTTGACTGTGAATGCTCTCAGAGAGGAAAGCTGGAGATCTGTGATGGTATAGTCTACAGTGCTGTTCCCCAGAGCTGAGCTGTAGGTGTATCGGCCGAGCGAGTCCCCTCGCAGTCTCCCGTTGACGATGTACAGAGCCAGTCCTCGGCAGAGCTGCAGCAGCTGCCGTCCGTGAGCGTTCACGGTTTCATCACAGTTTTGTCTGCTGGGGTGAGAAGGGAATAAGTGGTTATTGCCTGTGATGAATCTGCTACCGTGCGATTCGATGAAATCTAATTCTGCTCCTGTTCTGGCGTTTAGATCGCCCATAAGCAGCACATTTCCCCGGGCCTGGAAATGGCTGATTTCTCTCTCTATGTTCTGGAAAGTTTCCTCTTGGAAATACGGAGACTCGAGGGGTGGAATGTAAACTGCACAAAGGAAAACAGGCTTAGATGCTGATATCATTCCTTTTTGTATTTTAAGCCACAAGTGATGTTGTTCTTTTTTTATTAGTTCTATGGGCAGTTCAGATTTAATCCATATTATCATCCCTCCCGAGTCTCTCCCTTGTGTGACTGATGAGAGTTTGACGGATGGTAATATTATCTCTCTGTATCCTGAGGGACAGCTAGTGAACGCATCTCCTCTGCACCAGGTTTCCTGTAAGATGATCACATCTAGGTCTTGTAGTTCTTTCATAAAATCAGAATGTCTACTTTTTAGGCCAAAGACTGAGGAGTTTAGACCTTGAATATTCCACGTAGAAAAACTAAGTGATTTCATCGTAAACTTTTAAATTAATGTGTATGGTTTGTTTGCTATTTTGAGAAAAAAGAAATGATGCAAAATTACTACAGATTAAAATTAGAAGAATGAAAGATGTGATTAAGGTTGTGGTAGAAACTCAAAACATCAACAATTCCATATTAAATGTACATTAATACCACAGAATAATAGTTTTTTTGTTTACCACTGTCCACTGTGTGTTAGTAGGTGAGAGCAGATGATACTCAGCATGTGTTGGATGTTGTGGAGTTCAGCGTTAGGGTGGTCTGCTCCTCCGCTGACAGCTTGGGCGTAGCTCATTCTGCCTGGCTGGGCCGGGCTCTGCTGTGGACGGGCTTCAGCTGCTGGAGCTGTGGGGCTGTTGTAGAGCGGTCTCTGTCTGTAGGGGTCCTGTCTGGGTGCTGGAGCTCCGGGCGGTGGACCTCTGGGTGGAGGTCCGGTCGGGGCTCTAGATGAGCTGTGGACTGGGATGTAGTTTGCTGGAGTGTGTCTCGATGGATTGGCTGGGTTAGGGCTGGTTCTGCTCCTGGTTCTGGTCTGGTTGGTCCTGTATAGAGTGACATCTTTGAGTCTCTTTGCGAGGATATGTACCAGGTTCTTATAAAGGTGGACGTGGTCGTATAGACATTCAGTGTCCAGGTCTGGATGGTGGGCCAAGTGGATGTTGGGCAGGAGGGCACAATGTCTAGAGATTCTGGAGTTTATTTTATTAATTGTGTTGGGATGGAAATCTTTCCTCTGAAGTAAAGTGGACAGGATGATTTTGGAGTTGGGGAAGGTTTCTCTAGCTTTATCCACGACGGCTCTGAGGGAGTTCGACACTCGGTCCTGCTGGCTCCGCAGGTCGTTGGTGCCCGTGTGGATGATGATGTGGCTGGGCCGGCCTAGCTGGGACTCTGTCAGGAGCTCCAGGGCTTTGTCAGTGGTGGGACACCAGAGTTTAACAGCTCTGTGCTGGGGGAACAGTTTCTTTACATCGATGAATTTGCCATTTGAATCGATGAGTAGAGCTATTTCGGGTTCCTCTGTGCTGGCTGGTGCTGGGCTGCTGTGAGACGAGGGCTGCTGTGTTGAGGAGTCTGGCAGGGGGCGCTGTGACGGCTGCGAGCGGGCTGGGTTGGGATTCTCTGCGCTGTGGGCTGGGTGTTGACTCCCTGTGTTCGGCGACTCTGGGCTGGAGGGCAGTGTTTGAGCTCTGTGGGTCTGCTCTGGCTCTTCTCTGGCCAGGAGGAGCTCTCTCAGCTGCTCTCTCAGGGCCTGGATCTCGCTGCGCTGCTGCTCTCTCTCCTCCTGGATCTCTCTCAGCTGCTGCCTCATCTCTGCTGTGGACTGCTCTCTGTCCTCTAGCTGGAGTCTCAGGGCGGTCAGCTCACACTGATAGCTGTCCTTCTCTGTCTGAAGCTACCTCGTCTGCTGTGTGAGGGCTGACAGTCTCTGAGTTAAGAGCTCGGTGTTCTGCTGGAGTTCATTGTGAGCTGCACATGTGTCCGACTGCTGCTGTTTCAGCACAGTTTCTCTGAGCTGCACCATCTCCATCTCTAGCTTGGTGAAGTGCTCCTGTAGGAGAGGGATAGCTCTGAGCAGGGAGGGCGAGATGTGCTCAGCTTCTGCAGGAGTGGGTCTGAGGTCTGAGGTGCTGATCGGTGGATTCTGCTCAGATGACCAGCTTTCAGATAGTACAGCTTTCTCATGTTTCACGATTTCACCTATTGTTCTGTAGTCCGCCTGGAATGTTTTCAGGTCCCCCTGTATCATGACTGTACCATTTTTGTAGATGTTCACGGTCATCACTGTGCTGTCAGGGTCATGCGGTTCTCTGATTTTGACTTTCCAGCCATTACAGATGCCTTCTTTCTTTACAGAGGGGTAATGGTTGATGATGGCTTTATGCCAGGCGCTGGGGTGATCAGAGAAGAAAATGAGGTTGCAGACTTCTCCAGTTTTGAACAGATCTGCAAACAGAGTCTCTGGATTGTTTGTCAGAAGTTTCTGCTTGTAGGTTTTCCTAGCGGTGTCGGATTTCACCTCAGAGGGGTACTGTATGCTGGTGAGGGGGGAGCTCATTTGCATATGGCAGTGGGCTGATTGCAGCTGCTGCTCTGATTGGCTGATTCTCTCTGCCTCAGTTAAATTGATACATTGAGGAATGTCAGAGTGTGGGCTAGCCATAGCTTTAGCTTTTTAGCATTTTTAGCTTATAAAAATATAAAAAGATCAATTTTATGCCCTTATATTTGAAAAAAATAAGCAAAGAGCCAAAAAAAAGGTTTCCAGTGCAATTTTAGTTGTACTCACTGCTAGTGATGCACCGAAATGAAAATTCTTGGCCGAAACCGAAAACCGAAAAAGAGAAAACCAAGGCCGAAAACCGAAACCGAAACACCGAAAGAAATTATGCCAATTATTCCATTGCATTTATTGCTATGACCATGTACTAACTTTACTAAAATTAAGACATTGCAATTGCATAAATTAATATTAAAGTTTCAAAGATAATTACAATTACATAAATTATAAAAAACATAAAAATACATAATTACAAATTATGCAATATTTATTAAGCACATTGCAACAATGCACAGTATAAAATAAAATTCAAACTAAAAATGTATCCCACTCATGTGAATATTAAATAATAATGTACAGGCCTACTGGCCTGCAGAAAGGTTTTAAAATGAACTGTTCTCTCATAAAAACAAAGTGCATTTAGGTCAAGTGCATTTGGAATTGTTCTCTGTAGGACTAGAAAGTGCATTACTTCTCCAGTAGGCAAGACTGTTATCACTTCTGGGGATGGGGACTTCAGACAGATAACCATCTAGCTGTTGAGCAGTTGAGCTTGTCATCTGCCTGACATTTGAGAAATATTTGAGAAAATTATTTATGCCCTGCCCCTATTTAAATACACTGTTTTATCAAATTAAAGCAGAAATCTAGCAGAAAATCTAGCAGAAATATGGCTACAATCTGATATTATGTATGTATATGTATATATATGTGTGTGTGTGTATATATATATATATATATATATATATATATAGGCTACTGTAAATAAAATGTCACATATATAGTAGCCTAAGAACTAGAACAATAGCCAATGTATTATTATTTGAGGCACTTTCTTGCAGAATTTCACTGAAAATATCAGACAACGAGGGTGAATGCCAAGAGACGAGTCTTTTTTCCGCGCTCTGATCTGTCTCCTGCGCTTGGCGCTTCTCCGTCTCCACGCGGGTTCTCCGCATCCAGCGCGGCCTGTATCATTTCTCGTGCGCGCTGCCTTATTTCCGCATCCAAGTAATGATCTTTATAACGCGGATCAAGCACATTCGCGATGAAGTGCAGAGGATCCGAAAAGATCTCAGTGAGACGTGTGCTAACAGACTCTATAAGACTGTACCTTTCTTTGTTCTCACTTCGTGGTCCGTCTCAATCTCTTTGTTAGGAGACGCTTTAGTGCTGCGAATAAAGGAATAAGAAGAGAGAGAATGTTCTCACTGGTGTGAAGTGAATGTCGCGGGGAGCTCGTGGTCTGCGCTATGCAGGTGCACGTTCAGGTCGCGGTTTCTGTTTGCGTCATCATCACAACATTTCGGCCGTGTTGTTTCGGTGATAAAAGTCTTTCGGCCAAAAACCGAAAATGCTCTTTTGGGCCATTTTCGGCCGAAAATCTTCGGTGGCCGAATATTCGGTGCATCCCTACTCACTGCTTCTCCCTCTGAGGATAGGTGGTTCTTTTCCTGTTTTAAACTTTCCCTCCAATTTTCCAGCAGGCCTGTTGCTAGAAGTCTGATCTTCTGATCCTCTGCGTTGATTATTTGTGTTTAAAAATGAAAATACTATATTTTCAGAGTTCTTTTCAACATATTTCACGTCTGTATGTGGTATTCTTCTAGATTTTGTAGATTTTCGGTCT
>NW_026775198.1:255000-292500 GCF_963082965.1 Carassius carassius
TCACTGAAATGTGGATGTCCCCTGTGTGTAAACTATTGCAAAACTCACCGTTTTAAATGATTGCTCTATGCATTACACTAGCAAGTTTGTATTGGCACATAAAGCATGACTCTAAAGCAGATATCTGCTCTGTAATGCTTGGTCATATGCCAAATTTGCACTGCAGAGGTGGCACAGAAGCGCTTCTGAAGTGGCATTTACACAGGGGCTGAGCAGGCATAATTCAGTCTGGCTCTTATGTGGGATTGCATCTTTATAGTGAATTCCGAGCAGCTTTAACTCAAGATGCTTAAAGTATACAGTTGTAATTGCTATGAAAGTGCATTAAACAGTGTGTAAAGGCACCTAAATGCCACTTCAGACGCACCTCTGAGCCACTTTTACAGTGTGAAGTCTTCTTATGAAGTGCATCGTGAGTTTGCACAGGATCAGTATCGAGTCACTGCTCTAAACATCACATTCGTTTGCATTTAGCATGTTTTCTCTGTACGGTTCCCCAAAATAAAGCAGAAACACGGAATCATTGATGCATAATAAGTCCATTTTAAACTTGTTATAGACTTTACTGGCATCATTTTGTTTACATACAACATTGTCAAAGAATTATACAAAAAAAAACAATAACCAGCTAGCAGATAGAGATCTTGTCGTAATGTCGTTCTCTGGCCTCTAGCCGGCGCTGTTTCAGTCACGCATCGCGCAGTGAACGGGCAGATCTGCGGGAAGAGCGTTTAAAGCCTCTCTCGTTTCGGTGAATCCGTCTTTGAAGTCTCACTGAGGAGAAAACCCCTCAGAAACGTCCCGTTGGTTTCGCACGGTCGCGTTATTAAAGCACTCGCGCTCAGTCTCGCGTCGTGACTGTTTTCGTTTACCTTTAAATGGAAAACGTTTGTGCGAGAAGGTGATTGGACCGTTTGTCTGTCAATCACGCAGGATGGGGCGGAACCTTCGCGCCGCCGTTACTGACGGGGAACATCAGCAGTAGAGCGACACTCGTCGAGGGCACAACAGAACCGAGATGTGGAGCAGAAATGGACTTTAGGGCAGAATAATGTTGATCTGGTGAGCCGCTGACAGGAGTTCGTGCCGCACCGACCGTGTGTGTTTTTACTGAAGAGGATCGCGCCCGATGTTACCGGAAGCGGGGGAGGGAAGAGCCGCAGCGACGCGCTATTTTTATCACTTTGTATTATTTGGACTCGACATGAGCTAAAGGACCTTCACAGACTGTGTGCCTGACAACACTGACACGGATAAACGGCCGTTAACGGAGACAGTCGAGGTCGTGAAGGATCCGGTGAGTGCTTTAATGAGTCTGTGGCTCGAGAGTCCGAGAAACGGTGCTGTTTGAGCTGGTATCTGGGTCAAACTCTGAATGAGGATGTCAACAGAGATAATAATGATCCTCTGGAGCACGCGATGACTCTCAACTGTAGACCTGAGCGTCATTAGTGCTTCTATAGTCAGATAAGTGAATATAATCTGTGCTAGTTTCTGTGTGTCTCATCACGTGATGAAATCAATCCTCGCACTCCTGCCAATATTTCACATCCGTTCAGGGTTTATACGCGGAACAGTGTAGAATACTCACGAAACTCTGTCATATGACTGACAGACACTGTGTTAAAAGCGTCTGAAGAACTCGTTTGACTAACTAGCAGCTAACCCAGTGATAATCAATCTTATTTCTCGGGTTCAGTTTTTATGAGTAGATGACTTAGACTTAGTCTAAGCACTTTGTGTGTTGACTGACACATAAAACCTTGAAGGAACAGTCGAATATTAACTCATCATTTACTCGACTTTCTTTCTTCAGTGATCACAAACATACTGAAGAATCTCTGAAGTCACGTGACAGCTCTGTTGAGGAACACAAATAATGCGTTCGAAGATATACATATCATAAATATAAATGTGCGTAAACAGTAGAAATGTAATGATTCACTCTACCCACGATTTTGATTTAACGATTCGATTTTCTCATGATTTGTTTTTTTTTTAACAAAATGAGATTGAAGACATTACACAGCAAATTTAATGATGTTTTATTAGACTGTTGCTGCACATTTCTTTGTAAAACTGAAATATAACAAAATGAAATAGAAATTTTAAAACAAACCCCAAATCAAACAAGTTACTTGAATAGACTAGATCTCTTAATATTCTCTTAATATGAACAAACTGAGGCTTTGTCTTTGCTCTTTTCATTTGAGTTTGGAGGCAAACACTGGCTTTTAATCCTGATCCACACAAAAATACAGCACGAGTTGTTTTTACATTTATATTTATTGATGAGTAGTTTATAATCTTAATTAGACTGTCTCATATCTGGATTTGAAGCAAAAACACAATGGTTGGACTTCAGTTTTGTGAAAGATGCAAAATGAAAAGAAAATACCACGTAAAGTTTTCTAAAGATCAAGTCATCTAAAAGATTCTGAGGTCAGTTCCTCTCAGAGATACGTTCATATAAACTCCTGCTCCACTTGTATTGTGATTCGGTTCCCAACAGATTTGAATTGTCTCACATTTGAATTGATTTACAACTGGCTTGTGTTGAATTGTTACATTCCAAGTACACAAATACATATATAAAGAATAAAAACATTAAAGAACGCACTTACAGGTGAGTCGGCCTATGTTTATCATGTTTATATTGTCTCATATCATGTTAATGTTAAGAAAAACAATAGTGTCCACATGAAAGTTGGCTCCTCAGTCTGATAACAGTAAGAACACAGTCATTACTTGCATTTATGGCCAGCAAAGCAATGCATAATAAAATACGAAGTTAAATGGTGCTTTTATTTTTCAAATATTAATTGCATATTGAATATTCAACTAAGTGTGTGCACACCCCCGTGAGGAAAGAGGAACGCCTCCAAATACTGGAAACTGAGCTCTTCGTAGTTTGTGAATGTCAGGATGTTCCTCAAAACTGAAGCTCTTGTGAAGGTTAGGAAATTTAATAGAGACGTAACGATTCACTCAACTCATGATGCAATCGGATTCACAAAACTGATTTCACAATGTGTGTTGCTCATGATTTTTTTATGTAACAAGAGAGTGTTTAAGACATAAATTAAAAGGTGTCCTTTTATTATTTCTCCCTTAGAATGCCACACAGTTTTTTGTGAAATGTAAATGTCAATTAACTAAACTGAAGTTTTAAAACAAATCCCAAATCAGATGAATAATGAAATCAATCTCTTAATGTAATGTGCTCTTTCCTTTTAAAAGGAGAGGAAACCACTGCATTTCGATCACGATCTGAACAAAGATGCTGCACACGTGAGCAGATTCAGATTTAAATTAGATTGAATAATCCCAACATCTGAAGCAAAAACAGAATGATTCCTGAATCTGTTCTACATGAATCATGTCAGAATGAGACGCAGTTCCTCTCTCTGACAGCAGGAGGAGCTCATGGAGCAGCAGATACAGTGTTTCCATGGTTACCGCTTATAAACACTGCATTAATGTGCATTACAGAGACGAGATGAGAAGAAAACAGCTCCTAAACTCTCCTGCAGACGCTCGGTTTTCCTCAGAGACACATTCATATAAACTCCTCCTTTAACATCTCAACACACAGGAAACCTCACTCAGTATTACTGATTGCCAACCAGTGTGACGTCCCTACAATTTGTATTGAAAGCATGAGCATGTTTTATGTATCTGATTTTGTTGTTTTTGCCGCAGGGCAATCCTATGCCATGGATTTAAAAACGGCTGTTTTCAACGCTGCCCGAGACGGCAAACTGAGACTCCTCCAGAAACTGTTAGAGAACAAGAGCGATCACGATGTGATGAAGCTGATGGCGGAGAAGACGAACGGAGCGACGCCGCTGCTGATGGCTGCTCGGTACGGTCACCTGGAGCTGCTGGAGTACCTGATCGAGTGCTGCTGCGCACCTGTGGAGGTGGGAGGATCGGTGAACTTCGACGGGGAGATCATCGAGGGAGCGCCGCCGCTGTGGGCCGCCTCGGCCGCCGGACACCTGAAGGTCGTGCAGTCTCTGCTGGGACACGGCGCTTCTGTGAACAATACCACTCTCACCAACTCCACGCCGCTGAGAGCCGCCTGCTTCGACGGACACCTGGACATCGTCAGATACCTGGTGGAGCACAAGGCAGATCTGGAGGTGGCCAACAGACACGGACACACCTGCCTCATGATATCATGTTATAAAGGACACAAGGAGATCGCACAGTACCTGCTGGAGAAAGGAGCCGATGTCAACCGGAAAAGTGTGAAAGGTGAGACCTGTGGGGTTCTCATGCGGTCAGTCGTTTCTGTTAGAGGCAGAGTAGGTGATTTGGTTTAAACTTTTAAACCTTTAAACTTCATTAGCTATCTTTCTATCCACCTACGCACCCGTTGTGCTGATTTTGGGATATCACATAATAAAACACTGGATGGAAACACCAAGATGTGGATAAATTCTAAAAATGTGCATAAAAAGCTCAGTTGAGATGGATACTTTTTTTTTTTTTCGCAATACAAAAACCTGCGTATAACCCACGATGGAAACGGTCACTGAATATATTTCTCAGTCCACATCAAAAACTCATTTGTGTCCTTTCAGCACAGAAGCAGTCTTAAGTCTCTTGATGTATTTGTAGCAATAGACAAAAATACATTGTATTGGTCAAATGATACATTTTTCTTTTATGCCAAAAATCATTAGGATATTAAGTAAAGATCATGTTCCATGAAGATATTTAGTACGTTTCCTACTGTAAATATATCAAAACTTAATGTTTGATTAGTAATATGCATTGCTAAGAACTTCATTTGAACAACTTTAAAGATGATTTTCTCAATATTTAGATTTGTTTGCTCCCTCAGATTCCAGATTTTCAAATAGTTGTATCTCAGACAAATATTGTCCTCCGAACAAACCACACATCATTGGAGAGATGATTTATTCAGCTTTCAGTTCAATCTGAATGTTGAAATCTTGACCCTTCTGACTGGTGTTGTGCTCCTGGGTCACTGATGGGTTCGTGTGATGGTAATTACCACTGGACCACATCACAAGAGTCTTACACGACTGTGTTCCTAAACGGCAGCATCCTCGTCCGGAAGCAAGATAACAGGACTGCGTTTATTGAGTTTCAGCGAAATATGAAAAATACCTTTTTCGTAGTGATATTTGGTGGCAGTTGTTTAGGACGTTATGATTTTGTCCTCTTCCTCTCTTCAGTGGATGGAAACTAGCTTCGCAACTTAGGAGGGAAGCACAGCTAGTGTAATCCATCACAATCAGTTCAGGAATGTTGACAATTCTGTGTTAAATTGTTTAAATAAGGGAAGTGTTGTCATTGGTCAATCACAGATTTGTGTGTTCTGTTTGAACACTGAAGTGGACGTCAGACAGATGTGTGGATCTCGTGGAAAGTGTTGCTTGTGTTTCGAACTTCATAAACTGCACGATTATACCAAGAATCATTATTGTCCATTATTCCCTTGAAACTGTAATTGTGATTATTTATTATGATTATCACAATTTACATTGAATGATGCATTCTATAGTTTTATATGAATATAAATGAGCTGAAAACATTCAAAGTGAATTACTGCTTTTCGTTAGTGTTAGGCCTCAAATGTCAAAAATATGCATGGTTACACTACAACTAAATTACCTGTAGAAAGAAATAACACCTCTTAAGCACTCAGAATTACACAAGTGAACGATTAGGTAATTATGCAGCCCTGTGCTGTTTCTCTGAAGCAATCATGATTTGCTCTGTTTGTTTCTGTTGGTCCTGATCAAGAATGGCTTTTGCATCAATATGAAACCAGAAAAATAAAAAATAACAGAGTCATGATGGAAACTCTTTCACTTCAGACTGTGCTGTAAAGCAGCTCTTAAAGACAATATTTATTATTCAGATCAGGTTAGTTCAGTTCAGAATTAAAAGTGTGAATGTCATAGACAGTGGAAGTAAGTTCAGTTCATCTGTAGCAGTTCTACAGAAGGCACTAATGTTGTGTTCAGCTCCAGTTCAGTTCAATGTTAATTCAGTTTGATAACAGAAGACATCAGCTCATGTGAAGCGTGTCATCAGCAAACAGAACTGTGTTTCAGGTTCTAAACGACTCGTTTGGTTCTGCTAGTGCTGCACATTTAAATAAACATAACTTAGCACAGCTTCGGTTTATCTTACAGTAGCTGTAGTATTTCTGTCCTCTTCATCTCTGACGTCTTGTGTTCTGTGTGCTCTCTGTCCTGAAGGGAACACGGCTCTACACGACTGCGCTGAGTCCGGGAGCTTGGAGATCATGAAGATGCTCCTGAAGTACGGCTCCAGCATGGAGAAGGACGGATACGGGATGACGCCGCTGCTCTCCGCCAGCGTGACGGGACACACCAACATCGTGGATTTCCTCACGCAGCACCCTCAGACCAGCAGAACGGAGCGCATCAACGCTCTGGAGCTGCTGGGGGCCACGTTCGTGGATAAGAAGAGAGACCTGCTGGGAGCGCTGAAGTACTGGAAGAGAGCCATGGACCTGCGGCACAGCGAGCCCAACCACGGGCTCCTGAAGGACGAGCCCAAGCAGCTGGAGCCGGCCTACGATTACAGCAAGGAGGTGAACTCCTTCGAGGAGCTGGACGGCCTGATCGCTGACCCCGACGACATGCGCATGCAAGCGCTGCTGATCCGAGAACGCATCCTCGGGCCCTCGCACCCCGACACGTCCTACTACATCCGCTACCGGGGAGCCGTGTACGCCGACTCGGGCAACTTCGAGCGCTGCATCAAGCTGTGGAAGTACGCTCTGGACATGCAGCAGAGCAACCTGGACGCGCTCAGCCCCATGACGGCCAGCAGCCTGCTGTCCTTCGCCGAGCTCTTCTCCTTCATGCTGCAGGACCGAGCCAAGGGTCTGCTGGGGACCTGCGTGTCCTTCCAGGAGCTGATGGAGATCCTCAGTAAGAGCGTGCTGGAGATCGAGCGTGCCATCAAGCAGACGCAGCCCGGCCCCGATCCAGCGCAGCTCAGCAAGGTGCTGTCCATCATCCTGCACCTCATCTGTCTGCTGGAGAAAGTGCCGTGCACTGTGGAGCAGGACCACTTCAAGAAAGAGACCATCTACAGGTTCCTGAAGCTGCAGGCCTGTGGGAAGAACGGCTTCAGTCCGCTGCACCTGGCCGTGGACAGGAACACCACCTGTGTGGGCCGCTACCCCGTCTGCAAGTTCCCCTCCTTCCAGGTCACATCTATCCTGCTGGAGTGTGGTGCTGATGTGAACTGCAGAGACCAGGATGACAACAGCCCTCTGCATGTGGCTGCGTCCAACAACCACCCCGACATCATGAAGCTGCTGATCTCCTGCGGCACACACTTCGACAGCACCAACTCCCTCAAACAGACGGCCTGCGACCTGCTGGACCAGAAGGAGCTGGCCAAGAACCTGATCCAGCCCATCAACCACACCACGCTGCAGTGTCTGGCGGCGCGCTCCATCATCAGACACGGCCTGGTGTACCACGGGAACATCCCCGAGCGGCTGGAGGCCTTCGTGCTGCTGCACAGATAGTGACGGACATCGTTTCAGCTGAGTCTCGTGCTGCAGGTTCACATCTCCTTTGCTTTCTCTATGCCGAGACGGTAGGATGCTGTTGGTCTGGTTCTTTGGGGAGGACTGGACTGCTGAATGCTGAATCTCCTCCGGCGTCAACGAGCATCACGACCTGCTTGATGTTTGCAGATACCATAAGTGCTTTTATTCTTCCTATGCACAGGCTGTGATGTCAGGACTGTTCTGTGTTCCTGGATTGTGCCACGTCTTCATGCCAATGCCTGTTTTTTGTCACTTTATTTTCATCTTTTTCCTCACGGTCTCCTGATCCGATGGTGGATCCAGGACATGTGGCTCTTCTGAATGATTCATCTCTGAACCTGGACGAGCTGTAAAAACCAAACCTCTTGATTGTTATCACACAGCATGTGCTGAAGTTTTAACGGTTTACTATCAGACATACTAACCAGTGCCGATGTTAACTGATGATGATGATGATGACGAGGGAGTCTTCAGCTCGTGTAGTTTAAGTTCAGCTTTAGCTACATGTGTGTGGTTTGAACTCAAGGGCTTCAGATTCTTCTTCAGGCACAATACACTAGGGAATGAAACAAATGTACAGTCAAAGGACTTGCACTTTATTGCAGTGAAATTTGATATTCATATTATGATAACATAAAGCTTGTTGATGTCCATAGAGCATAATTGATAATAAACTTCCGTTGCACTCGAGCGTTAGTCTGTGTTTTGCTTCAGCAGATTGAACGGCTCCAGAAAGTGTTGAACAGGGATTTCCTCAAAGATCACGTCACTTCTCTGAGTTCTGTATAACTGTTTGTTTGGAAATGCCAGAAAAATGTACGCTGTTTTTATCAGTAACACTTGTTTTGATAGTTCAACAACTGCCTCGACTGAGCAAACATGTGTGACAGTGACAGGAGGTGATTTATTCTCTTCTCTTCCTGGTTCTTCAGCTTTCTCAGGTGATTTTGGAGTGTTTTCTGGTGACTCAGAGAGGGTGTGATCTGTGTGTCGTTCCTCAACATGTTCTTTCATCGTTGAACTGCTTGCAATCTTTCATTTTCTGAACCCAACACTTTAAAGTCTCCTTAAAGTCAGAATGAAATGAACCCCATTTATTTTCTTACTCCATGTTACTGTAAGTGACTCATCTGTCTGTGTATTTATTCTGATATGTGTTATTATTAATCATCTTTAATCAGACCGTCATAACTTGCTCCACAGTGTTCAGATCTTCCTGATGTTCACATCCAGCCGATGAAACCATGTCTGCACTACATTCTCTAGTTTGACGGGTTCTTCGATTGAAAACACATCACAGTACAGTAGTGGAAGCATTATTGATGTTTGTATAGTGTTTAAATCACTGATGAATGTCAACAATGCTTGCTAACACTGACCCTACGCAAACACCCAAACCTGAAACATCAGTGAACTCGTGACATAAATCCTATTCTATACTTGATATAGGGGTTCTGTAAATCTGGAAACACTGAATCCATATCTTTATCCACTAAATCACACATCTAATCTAAACTATTATATCTTTTATCACCAGTGTGCTCTCAATGAAACCGCTCCGCTTGTTTTCACACCTTTTTCTTTCTGTTTTCTTTCGGGACTCGACATGTGACACTTAGCCTACTTCTGTGTGTCTTTAAATATCCTTGAATAATGTCCCGCTCACAATATGTCCTACATCCAGGCCTTCATCAGTGCTTTGTGAGGTACGAGAGGATCCGTGGACAGACTGTTCTTCAGTCTCGACCCGGTGTAAGCCTGCCCTCTGACCTCTCTGAAGGACCACAGAAGTGCGGTCAAGTGTAGATTGTACTGTAGAGTCCTCGTTCTTCATTGGGTTAGGCAGGTGTTGTATATGAGCTGGTTCGGGTGTAATGCTGAACTCAGATCAGCATCAAGACCTTCTTAATGGCATCTTCACACAGCTAAGTTAAGGATAATCAAAATGCTATTCTACATAAATTATGGCGGTGCAGACCCCAATATCACGGAATGGTTTAAAGGTTTGATTGCTGTGTAAATGCTTTTATGCATCAGTGTGTAAAGACACCGAAAAGCCACTTCTGCAGTGTGACACGATACACGAGCTCTGGGGACACGATCTATTAACCCTTCCCAGCTCAAGGGGGATCTATTCTCCCAAATATCCCGCTGATGGAGTTACATCATCAGCTCCCAGAGAACACTCCTCAAACCCAGCATCTATTCTCGGTCCATCTCTACACTGATGTGCGCAGGAGAGCTGCTCCGGTGCGCATGCGCCAACAAAATAAAGAATGCCATTTATAAACAGGGACGGACTGGGAATAAAAACGGGAGCAAACTAGCATCTTCATCGAGTGGAGTCGCGTTGGCGTTTCGAGATCAAGGTGGAAGAGGGCAGCAAGAACGGACCGGAAACGAAAGTTAGACTAACTTGTGTTTGCAACCGTCGTGAGTGTTTGAAATAAATTATACTGAATTGCTTTAAGTATAAAAGTTGCTGAAATAAGAATACGATGGGGAAATCGAGGAAAAAGAAAAAAGAGGAGGCTGGATCAGAAACAAGAGCTAGAATTGATGAATCAGAGATTGAAGATGAAAGTGATGAGATGGGTTGGACACAAGTGGACGGAGGGAGAATAAAAAGTGTTGAAAAAGCAAATAATAAGAGGAAGAAAGATAATGAAGATGATTCAGTAGGTACAGATGAGGATAGTGAAAGGGGGGTAATAAGTGAAAGGAGAGAGGAAGTAAAAATGATTGTAAGATTTAAAGAGGGACAAGGAGTAAAAGGGGTAAACCCAATTGAGTTAACAAAGGAGTTGAGGAAACAATCAGGAGAGATTAGGGGTGCAAGAGTACTTCAGGATGGAGCATTATTGGTGATTTGTGATAATGAGGAGCAGAGGGATAAGGTGATGAAAATGAAGGTTGGGTGTAAACAAGTGATTTCAAGTTGTAATCAAACAGGTGGAAAACCATGGGTATGTGGAGTAATTACAGGGGTAGCATTGGATGTCACTATGGTAGAGTTGATGATAAATATTAAAGGAGGAAATGTAATTGAAGCAAAATGATTGCAAAGGAATAGGGAAGGGAATAAGGAAGAAAGTCTTTCTGTAATGTTGCGTTTTGAAAGTGGAGGAATGCTACCAAGTAAAGTGATGATTGGATATGTTAGCTTTCGGGTGAGAGAATATGTGCGTGCTCCGCTGAGATGCTATAACTGCCAGAGATATGGTCATATTGCGAGTGTATGCAGAGCCAAAAAGAGATGTGCACACTGTGGGGAAGAACATGAGTACGGAAAATGTGGAAGAGGTGTGGAGGCAAAATGGAAAATTGTGGAGGAGCCCATAATGTGGCATATGGAGGATGTAAAGTGAGAAAGAGAGCAGTAGAAATTCAGAAGGAAAGAGATGGAAATAAGCTGTCATATGCGGAAGCAGTTAAAAAAGTAGACTCAAGGAAAAAGAAAGAGAGTGAGGAGAAGGAGATGTGGAAAGATCAAATCAGAAATGAAGAAAAGGAAAGGGAAAAATCGGATGACACAATGACAGTAAGTAAAAAGAGTTTTGTGTTATTCATGGCAGAGGTCATAAATTGTTCAGCGCAGACTGAAAGAAGAACAGAAAAGATACAGATAATAGTGAGAGCAGCAGAGCGGTTCCTGGATATCAAAGGGCTAACATGGGAAATGGTTAGAGATGGTCTAACTTTAGAAGTACAGCCTAGTCAAGAATCATGGGATGGACAATAATTTTGATGTTAGTAATTTTACAATGGAATGCTAGGAGTTTGGTGGCTAATGGACTGGAATTTAAGGGTTATCTAAATAAGATGGAGGAAAAGCCAGATGTGATATGTGTACAAGAGTCTTGGCTGAAACCTAAATTTGATTTTGTAATTAAAGGGTATGTTTCTGTGAGAAGAGATCGGGAAGAGGGAAATGGTGGTGGGTGTGTTACTTTCATTAAATCTGAAATACAGTATAGAATGGTGGGGAAAGGAAGAGAAATGGAATATGTGGTGGTGGAGGTATGGAAGGATGATAAGAGTGTTGTAATAATACATTTTTATAATCCATGTAGACAAATGACATTGGAAGATATGCTGGAGATAGAAGGGCAAAGTAGAGAGAGGGTGATATGGTGTGGGGACTTCAATGCCCATAGTAGTATGTGGGGAGGAAGTGTAACTGACAGAAATGGGAAGGTGGTTGAAGAATTGATGGATGAGATGAATTTGATCTGTATGAATGATAGGGGAGGTACACGAGTAGACATGAGAACAGGTCAAGAAACGGTGTTGGATTTATCTCTTGTAAAAAGTAGGTTAGGGGGAATAATTAACTAGAGGGTATTAAGGAAATGTACTATAGGTAGTGACCACTTTCCTATTTTGATTGAAATGTGTACCAATATGAATAATTGTGTAGAAAGAAGTGAGAGAAGAGAAGGGAGATGGAAGTATGAAAAAGCTAACTGGACTGAATATGTGAAAAGGGTGGAGGAGGGTTTAGACATAAATGAAATAAGAAGGGTAGATGATATAGAAGCTATAAATGAGAAAATTATAGGAGTTATGAAAAACGCAGCAGTAAGTAATATTCCTAAGGGTAAAGGAAGAAGAAAGACAAAAATGGTACCATGGTGGAATAAGGAGTGTGATGAAGCTATTAGAAGGAAAAGGAGAGCATACAAGAAGGCAAGAAGAATGCATAATTATACAGATTTAATCGAATATAAGAGAGAACAAGCAAAGGTTAAAGAGGTGGTAAGAAGGGCAAAAAGACAACATTGGAGAAATTTCTGTGATAGAATAGGGAGAAGTACACCAATAGGAGAAGTATGGAGTATGATCAGAACGATGAATGGAATAAGGAAAGATATGGAATATCCTGTTTTAAATGAAGGGGAAGTTACAGCAATAGAAAACTGCGAGAAAGCAGAAATGTTTTGTAATACATTTATAAAAGTAAACAGTACGGAAAATCTGACTGAAGAGTTTAAGAGGGAGAGGGAGGAAGTATTACGAGAGCATCCTCATCTATTGGGAAAAAGACAGAAAAGAGATGATATGATGGATGTCCCGTTTGAAATGTCGGAACTAAAGCGAGCGCTGAGGAGAATGAGAGAAACTACTCCAGGGCAAGATAAAATCAGCTATTATATGATCAAGCAGTTAAGTGAGGAATCGTTGAGAGTAATGTTAGAATTCTATAATAAAGTGTGGGAAATGGGGGTGCTACCGCAAAGTTGGAAAGAAGCATTGATATTGCCAATAAAGAAACCAGGGAAGGATCCAAGTAAGCCGGCTAGCTATAGGCCAATAGCCCTTACTTCTCATGTAGGTAAAGTGATGGAGAGAATGATAACGGATAGGTTAGTATATTTTTTGGAAAAAGAAGGAAAATTAACACATTTTCAAAGTGGATTCAGGGTAGGAAGAGGAACTATGGATCCGGTTATGTGTTTGGAAGCGGAAATAAAGAAAGCTCTGTCAAATAAAGAATCAGTAATTGCTGTGTTTCTTGATATTGAAAAAGCCTATGATATGTTATGGAGGGAGGGTCTGATGATTAAGTTGGAGGAGATGGGGGTAGGGGGAAGAATGTTTAATTGGGTTAATGACTTTCTTAAGCAAAGAGTAATAAGGGTGAGAGTAGGAGATACTATATCATCTCCAGGAATAATAGAAAATGGTACTCCTCAGGGAAGTGTGATAAGTCCAGTACTTTTTATAATAATGATAAATGATATATTTAGTAAGGTGGATAGGAGTGTTGGTAGATCACTGTTTGCAGATGATGGGGCTTTGTGGTTCAGAGGGAGAAACAATAAGTTCATTATGGGGAAAATGCAGAAGGCTGTGGATGAGGTAGTTAAATGGTCATATAAGTGGGGATTTAAGCTATCGGTGGAGAAGTCACAAGTTATAATATTTTCCAACAAGAAAGTAGGTAATGAATGGAAGTTAAGGATATATAACAGGAATATGGCACGAGTAACATCAGTTAGATTCTTGGGAATGTGGCTAGATACTAGACTTGCATGGAAAGAACATATTGATAAGATAGTGAATAGGTGTAAAAGAGTGTTAAATATAATGAAATGTATGGCAGGACAAGAGTGGGGAGCAGATAGAGGGGCACTTCAAACAGTATATATAGCAATGATAAGATCTGTACTAGATTATGGAAGTATAGCATATGGGTTGGCAGCAAAGTCACAGTTAGAGAAATTGGATAGAATTCAAGCACAGGCATTGAGAATTTGCTGTGGAGCATATCCAACAACACCTATAGCAGCAATGCAAATAGAGATAAATGAAATGCCGCTTAATATTAGAAGACAACAGTTAATGGCTGTGTATTGGACAAATCTTAATAGTCAGAATGAGGTACATCCAACAAGGAAAATATTAGGAAAATGTTGGGAACAAGGAATGAAGAAACATAAGAGTTTTGGGTGGGTGGTAGAAGAAGATATTAAGGAGATGGGGATAGACAATTATAGATGTGTACCAAGAGTAATATATATGCATACTCCTATATGGATTATTCCTCAGCCGGTAGTAGATTTAACATTACTGAAGATAAGACAGAATGAAGGAAATAATGAGATGGAAGTAATGAGAGCAAATGAGTATTTAAGAATAACGTATGGAGATAATATACAGATATACACAGATGCTTCTAAAAAAGGAAGTAGAATAGGAGTGGCAGTCAATGTGCCAAAGTTAATGGTGAAGAAAAAAGCTAGAATTAGTGATCATTTGTCGGTGTATACAGGTGAGTTGATGGCTATTCTGCTAGGAGTACAAATAATTAAGGAAAATTCAAAATGCAGTCATATGTTCAGATTCTTATTCAGCAATAATTAGTATTGATAATCAAAAGTCAGAATCAAGACCAGATTTAATCATGGAAATTCTTCAAAATCTCTTTGAATTGAACCAAATTAAAATAGAGGTACAGTTTATGTGGGTCCCAGCGCATGTGGGAATTAAAGACAATGAGGAAGCAGATAAATTAGCTAAACAAGCAGTAATTGAAGAGATGGTAGACATTGAGTTACAACATAGTTTAAAAGAAATTAAATCAGTAATAAAAGAGAAAATGAGTAAAAAGTGGCAACAATATTGGGATAATGAGAGTAAAGGGAGACATTTATATGCAATACAAAAGAAAGTGGGAAAAGGTAGAAAAAGAGGGAGAAATAGAAGGGAGGAAAGTATAATTACAAGACTAAGGGTGGGACATACCGGTTTGAATAAAACATTACACTTAATATCTAAGCATCCAACAGGTTTGTGTGAGAAATGTGGACAGAGTGAAACTGTAGAACATGTGATTATTAATTGTAATGGGTATGATGAAGAAAGAGAAGTGTTAAGAGAAGAATTATGGAAGAATGAAGGGAAAGAGTTAACATTAAAGAATATATTTGACTCAGATATAGGAAATAGTATGGTTAATGTGTTGTTTCAGTTTTTGAATAATACTGGTTTAATGAAGAGAATATAGGATTAATATGTATTTAGGCTTGTAGAGAAAAGTAGAAGATGTGGATGAGTATAGTGTGAGACAGGGTAAGTAGATTTGGAGGTAAATAAGGTTACGGAAGGTTACGGGAGTTAAAGGGAAGTGGGGTGGAAGCTGGAGGAGCTGAACACGCAGCGCCAGTGGGGTTTTTTTTTTTTTTTTTTTTTTTGGGGGGGGGTGATTAGAAATGTTTCTGATCCAAGATCCAAGCTACCGGGTGATGGCAGTAATGCACTGTTAAGTGCGGTTGCCAATAAAACAAAAGAAGAAGAAGAAGAAGAAGAAGAATAAAAACGGCCCTGGACTTTGACTAAACCCGGCCCAAAGCAATCGGCGCGCGGAAACTAGACAACAGTCTGTCTGCGCCATCTTTGTGTACTGTTGATTTAAACACTCAACTTAAACACTCTCTGTACTGACAGGTATTTTGTCTTCTTCTCAGGGTGGATTGACAAAAAAAATAATAATCTGACTTGGGACGCTTAAAGGCCATCTTTCAATATAATTTTATAACTTAATTTATACAGAATATTGTATGAAAATGTAAATTTAAAAAGACGTACATAAGAATACATATGTTTTACAACACCCACGGGCAGAAATTAAGAAAAAAAAAGTGCCTATTCTAAGCTACGCGCCAAAAAAAACCGCCTTTTCCCAGAGAACGCGTCATATGACGTAACGACAGGCAAACATAGGCGCTGCAGCCCTGGTTCTCAGTGTGGGTTTACGTAGTCTGAGAGGTGGAAACAGATAATAGAGATTGTCGTTATCGTTATTATAGTAGGTTTGAGTTGTCACAATGGTGAATTCTTGTGTTTGTTTTGGATGCAACAACTCCAGCTTCTCTGGCCATCGGGTCCACCGATTTCCAAACAAGAAACACAAAGATTTCCGTGCTTGGATACGTTTCGTCCAGGCAAAGAGAAGCAATTTCGCTGCCTCCTCGTTGACTAGACACACGGTGGTATGTGAAAAACACTTCACACCGGACAGCTACAACCAAGGAGATCTTATGGAATTTCGCATGGGATTTCGACGAAAAGAGTGGGTTAGGCTGGCAAATGGAGCTGTGCCATCGGTGCATGCAAGTCCACCTGCAAAATCTGGCGGGAGTGAAGAGTCTAACGTTAATGTTAGCACTAGCAGAGAATCTGCGCGTCGAAAACGGGAGCTTTGCACAGTAAGTCTTATAATACCATATACAAATTGTTGCATCGAAATGTAGTTCTGCATGTAATTTCTGCAAATGTATTTTTCTTGAAGTTATAATGGATTAGTCTTGGCATGGCACGAAAGCCCGCCTAACTGCAGTCAGCTTACTCTTGTTACACCCCGTGAGGCTGCACATGAGCCTCCTGCCACTTATTTTATTGAGCTATTAAGACAGGGTTCCAGAAAGTTTTATTTTTTTTAATTACAATTTTATGTGGTGTGTTTATGTGGAGATGTGTTACTACTCGGTTAAATTCACATATGAATTTTCCTGCATTTAACTTGTTTTAGCGTTTGGCCTGCAGTGCATAAGTCCTGGCACTTTTTTCCGCCATCAGCGCTATTACACTATCCCTACCATCGTGCAGGCCTGGAGGAATGAGCAGAGTGGGATCATCAGGGAGTTGAAGGAGACTGGGGGTGGATTGATCCTGTCTGGTGACTGCAGGTAGAATGGTCCAGCTCACGTCACTGATGTAGAACAGGTCAATGTGTTTTTGCATTAACCTATAAATGTAACTGTTTTTGACGTTCTTAGATCAGATTCTCCTGGACACTGTGCCAAGTATGGTAGCTACTCCTTGATTGAGGATCGAATTAACAAAGTTTTGGATGTTCAGCTTGTCCAAGTAAGTTGATGTCACACAGAAATCTTGTCTGATTTAGTTACTGATATTACAGTTACTGTTCAGTAATAATCAGTTGGTTTTACAGAGCTCAGAAGTCCCAAGCAGCTCTTGGTGTGAGCTAGAGGGTCTAAAGCGGAGTATGCAGTTCCTGATGGACCAAGACATGCAAGTGTCTGCTCTGATAACAGACAGAAATCGGCAGGTAATGATGCTAGGAGAGATCTAAAGCTGAACAGCATTGACAGGCACAGTATCACTCAAAATCAATTCTATAAAATCAATTTGTGTTTTAGGTGGCCAAGTGGGTACGTGAGAAAATGTGTTCAGAAGGAACAAAGCATTTCTTTGACGTCTGGCATATTGGGAAAAGTATGTATTGTGATGCTGGTAGTTCTATATAACAGACTTGTTTTTGTAGTTAAATTCACTTTCCTAATAATTAATTTGCTCTGCTCTGTTTGTCTGCTCTGGAACAGGTGTACAGAAAGCACTGGATGCTGCTGCAAAAGAGAGGGACTGTGAGGATCTGAAGCTGTGGAGGCCTGCCATTATCAACCATCTCTACTGGACCGCAGCTTCCACCCCTACAGGAGATCCAGATGAGATGCAGGCAAAATGGCAGAGTATGATAAATCATGTACAGGACATACATGAACACAGCTCTCCAGCATTTCCCAGCTGCGCACATCCACCGTTGGAAGGAGAGGCAAGAAACAAGGAGTGGCTGGAACCAGGTACAACATAATAGCCTATGTTAAAAGATGTCAAATGTTTTGAGGCTAAACTTTTTTCAGTGCTTGTAAATTTTAGTTTGGTTTTATCAATACGTAACCCCATGTGTACTAATAATTACTTGTGTTATGAAATGCGAGAGATTATATGACAGAATACGTTTTATTCCGGATCACCAGCAGCCACTAAACTGGAGAGTGTAGCTGCCAGGAAAGCACTGGTAAAGGATATTCGACAATTGTCACCTCAGCATCAGACATTCTCCCTGGAGGCCTACCATTCCCTTATTCTGCACTTTGCTCCCAAACACACTGGCTTTTCTTTTCTTGGGATGTACAGCAGGTAGTGTTATCACTTAAAAGTATCGATACTAATAAAATTAGTTTGTTTTCAATTTCAGGAAATTATGACAGAATGAATATGGCTAAAAACTAATGCAGTCTTGTATAGCAGACCAAAATGTTATAGATTGATAACAGCATTACATATTTTTTGCAAAAAAATAATTGCAAAGATGAGTCATTGTCTTATACCCATTTGAACTGAAAACATTAATGTCATATTTCTGTTGCATTTCACTGCATTGGGTTAGCTTTGGAGACCTAATGTTTTATCTACTTATCTCGTACAGACTTCTCTTGGCAGCCCTACATTTCAATAGTAATGGCAACAGAGATGTAGTGCGAACTAGTGAGGGTGAGGTACGCTTTTTTTTTTTACGGTTAACTAGTTACGGTTTCGGAAAGGTGGCTGGGTAGTCCACCCCATCAAGGAGAAACCATCTTACGGTTAGTAGTTTCACTTAGTTTTTCAATATCTTTTTTGTGTGAATCTATCTTTATGCGAGTCATCCATGTTACTAAATGTTTTCTAAACATTTCTCTCCTCAAGGATACGCAACAAATCTTATGGTCTCTCTGGTAGAGGAATACTGCAAGTCACCACAGGCCCTACAAGAAAGCAGTGCCATCTTGTCCTCTGCTGCACCGCCCCCCCTCACCTCTTCCGTCCAGAAGGTTGCCAAGGATGAGGCAGTCAGCCTCCATCTCGCACGACACTCACGTTTTAACATGTAATAAAAGATCAATTGTACCAGTACAGTTTGTTTCACTATGTATTTATTAATCGTCTTCCAAGCGGGGCCACTGGAAACCTTTGTATGTTTGTCCCTCCTCTGCAAACTGCCTCCTTATTGCTGACACAACACATGAAGGTATGGCTTTCCTAATGTTCCTGCCTATTATTCCATACGCCCAGCGGACAACCTGCCTGTATCCTGTGTATCGGAACTGCCTGTGGTGTAGATTAGGACATAATTACATTTTGATCATACCATGTTTTCATAGTAAACAATTCCAATGGTAAATATTGCATGTCCTGTTGGCTGATATTCTACTGTAACTCTTTCTCCTCTCATGTTCCATACTTACTGTATTTTCCGGACTATAAGTCACACTTTTACCGGCCTTTCTCCAAATCACACAGATGACCAGTCACCCCTTCGGAATGGAAATATTGATATTTTATTTGTTAACATACTTTTCGTACCTTAAAATCAGTAAATGTTATGAAATTAGAGAACTAAGCCAATAGAGTTCAGAGCGTGATTCATTTGAGTCAGTTTGGGAGTTCAAAGCGGGTTTGCAAATCATTTGAATCATTGGGATCACGAATCATTTGAGTCAGTTCGGGAGTTCGGAGCAGTTTCGCGAATCATTTGAGTCAGTTTGGGGATCGCAAATCATTTGAATCAGTTTGGGAGTTCGTAGCGGGTTCGCGAATCATTTGAGTCAGTTCGGGAGTTCAAAGCGGGTTCACGAATCATTTGAGTCAGTTTGGGAGTTCGATACGGGATCATGAATCATTTGAGTCAGTTCGGGGTTCGCGAATCATTTGAGTCAGTTCGAGAGTTCGTAGCGGGTTCGCGAATCATTTGAGTCAGTTCGGGAGTTCGATACGGGATCACGAATCATTTGAGTCAGTTTGGGGATCGCGAATCATTTGAATCAGTTTGGGAGTTCGTAGCGGGTTCGCGAATCATTTGAGGCAGTTCGGGAGTTCGGAGCGGGTTCGCTAATCATTTGAGTCAGTTCGGGGATCGAAAATCATTTGAATCAGTTCGGGAGTTCGTAGTGGGTTCGCGAATCATTTGAGTCAGTTTGGGAGTTCGATACGGGATCACGAATAATTTGAGTCATTTCGGGAGTTCGGAGCGGGTTCGCGAATCATTTGAGTCAGTTTGGGGATCGCGAATCATTTGAGTCTGTTCGGAAGTTCTTAGCGGGTTCGCGAATCATTTGAGTCAGTTCAGGGATCGCGAATCATTTGAGTCTGATCATTTGAGTCTGTTCGGGAGTTCGTAGCGGGTTCGCGAATCATTTGAGTCAGTTCGGGAGTTCAAAGCGGCTTCGCGAATCACTTGAGTCAGTTTGCGGATCGCAAATCATTTGAATCAGTTCGGGAGTTCGTAGCGGGTTCGCGAATCATTTAAGTCAGTTCGGGAGTTCAAAGTGGGTTCGCGAATCATTTGAGTCAGTTTGGGAGTTCGATACGGGATCATGAATCATTTGAGTCAGTTCGGGGTTCGCGAATCATTTGAGTCAGTTCGAGAGTTATGTAGCAGGTTCTCGAATCATCTGAGTCAGTTCGGGGTTCGCGAATCATTTGAGTCAGTTCGAGAGTTCGTAGCGGGTTCGCGAATCATTTGAGTCAGTTCGGGAGTTCGATACGGGATCACGAAACATTTGAGTCAGTTTGGGGATCGCGAATCATTTGAGTCAGTTCGGGAGTTCGTAGCGGGTTTGCGAATCATTTGAGTCAGTTTGGGGATCGCGAATCATTTGAATCAGTTCGGGAGTTCGTGCCTAAAAAGTGCAGGCACTAGGCTAATGTAAAGTTACATGATGAAGTCATACTAGTGCGCTTGTGCATTTTGAGAGCGTTCTTTCACTGCATTATTCGGTGTATTCAAAGGCATTTATGAATGCATGTGAATGATCACAAAATTCAAGATATGGGGGTTAGAAAATTTATATATTTATATCATTTTATGTTAATCAATATCACACGAAGAGTGCCATTTCAGTCTTTCTCCAAAAATCAGCATGATTAAAATGTGATATTAAGTTACTACAAACAATAATTAAATTACAAATACAAAATGTTGCAGAATAATGTAATATATGAATGAATAATAGCCTAAAGAACCTTTGTGCCAAAAGGGTTCTTTCTTGTCATTATAGAACCTTTTTAGCATAAAAGGTTCTTTGGAGTTGAGTAAAGAACCCTATGGTTCTAAATAGAACCCCAATGAACCCTTTTTTGTAGGAGTGTGTTGTCATAACGTTCACCTTGGAGATTGAAAATGTTTCTTTTTTAAGACCCTAGAAAACTAGAACTCTAATGATTTAATAAGTTCAAATATGTTCAGATGTGACGTATTTTCTTACATAATATTATATAAAGCAAAAATATATATTTGAAATGTTTTTAAAACATGGGCGAATTCCAAACGGAAGTCAGTATCTTAAGACAGATGTAGTAGGCGGGGCGTCGTTTCCATGGCAACAGTCCAAACAGATCCTCCAGACGGACCGTTCGCCGATGATCAACGCGTTGATTAACATTAACGATACTTTTAATGAAGGACCGAATGTCTGTCGCGGATTTTCTGCGGGAAGCGGAAGCTCTCAGAAGGCTGTGAGTTCATGTGCTTGTGTTTCTCAGAGGGTTTCTCTGTCTGTGGTTCATTAGAGCTGACTCTTCATTCACTCTTTCAGGCTGTTTAAAGAGGAGAGAGCGGCGGGACCGCGCGCGCTCACAGAGCTCCGGGATCACATGAACGCGCAGCTCCGAGCAGACAGTAGGACGAACTTTATATTTCACTGTAATGTGTGGAGCTTCTGCTGATCTGTCCAGTCCCAGAAGATTGTTGTTCCCTCGGGCTGGTGCTGATGGTGCCGTCGAAACACTGCTTTGAATCATTTGTTTCGAACCAGTGACTCGGAGCGCGAATCAAACTGCTGAAGTCACGTGATTTCACTAAACGAGGCTTCGTTATGTCGTGAGATTCTCGGGCATCATGATTTGGGGCCCTCACCCCGCGGACACGAGTCAATGTTAGAGTAGCCCTTGTTCTGCGGGGAAACCGAGGACTTGGCAACACTTTTTTCTGAGAAAAAAAGTTAGAACTGGGAGATATAAACTCGCAATTGTGAGAAAATTGTAATATACAAGTTTATATCTTACTATTCTGAAAGAAAAAAAGCCTTAATTGTTAAAGAGTAATGTTTTTTTTTATTATTCAGTGGCAGAAACGCGCTTCCTCAGTCCCCAGTGCAGTTTCTTACATCTGTAGACTTTTTAAATGAGATATTTGTGTAATTAAAAGGAAAAGCCCTCCATAGAACAAACAAAACAAGTCCTGCAATTTAAGAAAAGTACATATATTATACAGACACTTCATATTTAATTGTTGTTTATTAAATTTGTTTAATAACTTAATAATTTAGTAACTTTCAATAAAACATTAGCAGTGGGTTGTAGAAGCAGTTTTTGTGGCACTTACACAGTTTTGACCAGCAGGCGTCAGCAGCGAGTTGCTTCGAAACAGTGAATCATTTTGACAAGCAACTGATTCAATTGATTCGAAGCTTCCACAAGGTTCGTTTCCACCAGGACTAGGGCTACTTTTAACGCTGGTTGTTTTCTTCCCTCGGGTTAAAAGACCTATTACATAAACTATAATTTAGCTAAATACGTGTATTTACAAATTTTCCCATTTTATATTCTACCAGTGATAAAACTGCTATGAGACAAAATAAGGACACTTTTGTGTGGAAGGGGCTCATTTACCTTATTAATGATTATTACTTGCCCATACAGTGATTTCCAAGTTAAAACTGTGTGTAATGCATTACACTGACTGTAAAATAACAGTTTTAGGTGTGGGAGTGGCATATTTTGAGTTCTGATGTTTCTGTTTGGGGCTAGATTTGTGATTCAGATCTGCACTTTGATGGAATATTAATATCAGCTTTGCCTCTCAGTGATGAAAGTCCAGCAGCAGCTGCAGAAACTCAAGAACAGTGTCTTCAGGTTCCAGGAGCAGCTGATGGATGTCAAACCGTCTCCAGATGGTGAGCACACCTAATGAAAACATCGACCATTTACCACAAAACTACTGTTTTTAATGCTGCGCATGCATCTATGTCTGTTGAATTTCAGTGATTGAGAAACTAAAAGAGACCATGACTGATATTGAGAACTCCATCAGTGTTTTCAAAGACGCACAACATCAGAGGTATGAGATCTGCTTCTGCTGAGATGTCTCGAGTAGATCCTTCCTCTCAAACGCTGCGTCTGCTTTAGTTTTGAGAAGCTCCTGAAAGAAGAGAGGACCTTCTCACAGGAGATCTGTGCCTTCGAGAAGAAGATTGACTCTTGGTCGCTGCCTGTGAAAGCAGACGTGCGTCGTCCTCGCTCAGACGAGAAGAGCGACTGGAGGAACCTTCCACCGGAGCTGACGGCGCTCCAGACCTTCCTCCAGCAGACGGGAGGCAGACACGGCGGATGGGACGAGTTCGACCACCACAGCTTCCTGAAAGTGTGGACGAAGCACAGCGGAAAGCCCTCGTTCAGACAAGAAGCCAAGCTTTATTTACCTGGACGGACCGAGGAGGACGTGAGGCTGCATGAGGAGTGGTTTGTGGAGCTGCGGCGGCTGCAGGACGGACAGAGAGAGGTGCGTCTCTTCACCACACCGGGGTTTCTGTGATCAGTGTTTCTGTGATACGACTCACACGTATTTGTTTATCCACCAGGCCATCCGCAAGTGGAGAACGTCCAAGCGGAGAGAGCGTGAGCTGCAGCGGGACAGAGACGAGGAGCCGCGGGAGGACGAGGCCCGGTGTCTTCTGAAGCAGGAGGAGGAGCGCAGGGAGGCGTCGGAGCGCCTGGAGGCCTGGAGGAGGCGCAGGACACAGCAGAGAGAAGAGGAGCGAGAGCAGCGGCTCAGAGAACAGATCCTGCAGCGGAGGAGAGACACAGAAGAGCGGCGGAGACAGCTGGAGGTCAAGCTCCTCGTGGAAGCACACGTCCAGCAGAAGAAGGAGCAGGAGGAGCTGCGTCTGCTGGAGGAGGAGGCACAGGAGCAGGCGGAGAGACAGGAGCGGCAGCAGCAGGCGGCTGAAGGCATCAGACGCTTCCAGGAGCGAGTGAGACCAGCTCTGTGTGTTTGACACTGTCTCTCGTGTTCTGTCTGGTACTCAGTTATTCTGTCCTTCTCTCGTCAGGACTCACGACGCCTCGAGGAGAAACTCCAGGAGAAACAGAGCAGAGAGGAGGAGGAGAGCGAGCGGCAGAGGACACTGGACAAACTCAAGGAAGAGGTTTGCTGAAGAGACATCCCATTCTGCAAAAATATATGTACAAACTATATTTGCATAAAGTTTCAAAATATATTTATATACATTTATTTTCTACCAATATGTTTTTGCATTTTTTTTTATATATATTTTACAAATTTATATATATTTTTTCCAAAACATCAAAAAATATTTTTTGCCCTCTGTTTCAATTCAAGGAAATACATTCACATATTTCATATTCAAGAAAAACTCAATTTATTGTCTATAATGTGTGAACATGTAACATTCAGTATTACAATATATATATAAAAACAAATCATATCAAATCTAGTTTGATCTCTGATAGACTTTTCAATCCATGTTTGCATTTATGTAATTGCAGGCTAAAGTAAGATTGGAAATATATTGACTTGACCCTGACATAATAAAACTCATTACGTTTTGTTTTTTCAAACATACACATCATTGAGTTTCACTGTTTACAACATATAGGTAGCATATAATTATTTTGGCCGCAGAAAATGTATTTTTCCTCCCAATCTGTGATCAGGTGGAGGTCAGCCGGGATCCGTCCAGACTCTGGAAGCTCACTAAAGTTTGGGAAGAGCGCACGAAAGAGATCGGCCCGTCTGGAACCGGACCCGTGTTTCAGATCTTCCACAGGTACAGAACAACCAGAAACTATCTGCATGTACCTTTACATTACAACATATTTAGCTGCACGTCTAGCCTATGTACAGTGATGATGATGAATCAACATTTCAAAGTATTACGTTTAAAAATAATAGCATTAGTTATTCTGTGCCAATTCTGGTGGCCCATCTTACCCCAAGGGTCTAATTATGCAGATTAACTTCAGAATAAAAACATTTTCCCTGAATCTAAAAACATGAATGTGTCCACAAACCCCTCGTTAACAAACAAACAGACACAACAATCTTTGATGTTCAACATAATACAGTCACAGGATCATTTCATTGTAAAGCACAGGAGCTTCTCCTGAACGCAGATGTTTAAACTGTGACACAAACACACACATTAGCTTTAGACACAGGGCTTTGATCTGAAGTGCACAGTTATTATTCCTCTGGTCTGAGATGATTGTGTTTTCTCCTCAGAGCTGTTCCTTCATGGAGACAAGACTCGTGATGGAGCCTCACTGCACCGCTTCAAACCAACCCAATGAACTGGAAACAAATGTGTTGAAATGTTGCATTTTAAATGAAGTTTCAATTCAAGATAATGGTGGTATCAGTTTAATTAAACATGGTATACATCACAGCGCGTCTGGTTGTAAGTCATTGAGAATTAGAGCAGCAGCGCCGGACTCTTATTTTGCCGCGTGTTCGTGCAGCGGAAGCGGAAGCGGCGCGTTGACCGTGTTTCTTCTGTGTGAGTGAGGATGGCGGATTTTGACCACGAACAGATAGATTTTCTGCGGGAGCGGCACGTGCGTTTCTTCCAGAGCTGCCTGCACGTGCTGCCCGAGAGATACGCGCCACATGAGACCAGCAGGTAACCGAGAACACACACACACACACGCGCGCGCGCTGCGTCCAGTATGTTCTCCTGGGGCAGCAAGAGTACACACTTCTGAGTGTAGTAGAGGAGTGGGCCGCTTTGGGGCTTCTTCTTCTTCTTCTTCTTTGTTTTTAACGGCGGTTGGCAACCAGCTTTTGGTGCATTACCGCCCCCTTCTGCTCCGGAGTGTGAATCAGACAATAGGCTTACAATCTAGTTTCTACATAAAAAAAAAAAAAAAAAAAAAAAAAAAAAAAAAACACTTTCATTCATTACCCAACACACTTACCCATATCCCTATTTTATCTTCATAACCTATTGAACAAACCAGTTTCCCTTAAGAAAGTTAACAATATCCTAACCTGTGCTCTATCACCTATGCTCAACACTCCTTTTAATGTTAAATCCTGCACCCCTATTTCCCTCAAATTATTCCTCATTGTTACTCTCTGTTCCTCATACCTCCTGCATCTTATAATTATGTGCTCCACTGACTCCTCTTCCTGACACCACTCACACAAGCCTGTCTCGTGTTTTCCTATCATTTTCAGTGATCTGTTTAAAGCACCATGCCCCAGCCTTAACCTTGTCACTACAGTTTCCTCTCTCCTGTGCCCACCACCTAGCCTATTTATTTTTACACTCTTTTGAATTTGATATAAATGCCTTCCTTTCTCCTCTCTGTCCCACCTTTCTTGCCAAATTTGGTTAGTTTTTTCCCAGATGATACTTTTGACCTCTGCTTTACTTATTTTAATTTGCATTTCTATATTTCCCTTCTTTAAAGCCCTCTTTGCCAATTCATCCACCTGCTCATTCCCTTTCACCCCTACATGTGCTGGAACCCACATAAATTGTACCTGTCCTCCTTGATTTGTTATTCTTGTTACTGACTGAAGGACTACATATAATATATCTTGACGGCTAGAGTGAAAAGACCTTAAACTCTCAAGGACTGAGGATGAATCGGTGCATATCAGAACCTTTTCTTGACTTGTTTTTTCCACCCACCTTAACGCAACTAATACTGCCACCATTTCCACTGTATATACTCCTAAAAAATCAGATGTTCTTCTATTAATTCCTATTCCTTTAGCAGGTATTGCCACCCCATATCCTGTCACTCCTGTCTCAGGTTTCTTAGAACCATCTGTATACACATGTACAAATTCTTTATAATCTTTATTTATATGGTACTTAAATGCATTTACCAAATCTATTTGATCTTTTCCATCATCTTTCCTTTTTAATTCTAACAAATACCAGTCAATATCAGGCCAAACAAGTAACCACGGAGCCACCATTGGATATACTACAGTAGGGCTCATCTTCATATAAAATACTCCAAATTCTCTTGCTACCTCGTTGCCTATTCTACTAAAATTCTCTCCTTTGTAACTTGCATTCTCCCAGGTCTCCTGCAACACTATTTTTGTGGGGTGGAACTCATTATGACCTTGCAAATTAGCCCAATAATTTGTCATCAGCTGCCTCCTTCTAATTGCTAACGGCATTTCTCCCATTTCTACCTGCAGTGCAGGTACTGGTGAAGTTTTAAAAGCACCACTACACACTCTTAATGCCTGTGCCTGGATCCCATCTAGTTTCTTTAATAGATATTTGGCTGCTGACCCATAAGCTACACTGCCATAATCCAACACAGATCTAATCAATGCCACATATACTGTTTTTAATGCATAACAACTAGCTCCCCATTGTCTACCTGTCAAACATCTCATTACATTAATTACTTTTTTGCATTTTCCTTCTATTTTCTTTATATGATCTACCCATGTTAACCGTGAATCGAAAATAATCCCCAAAAATTTGAAAGTTCCAACCCTTTCTAATTCTTTCCCATACATATTTAACTTCATCCCTTCCTTAATTTGTTTCTTGGTGAAAAAGACTGTTTGAGTTTTTTCTATTGAAAACTTAAACCCCCAATCATATCCCCACTCCACCACCTCATCAATTGCTCCTTGTACTTTCCTGATTGCATGCTCCATATTCCTTCCCCTTTTCCACAACGCCCCATCATCCGCAAACAGTGACCTCCCTATATCCATTGGTACCTTAGTAAAGACATCATCAATCATGATGATAAAAAGTAGTGGGCTAATCACACTGCCTTGAGGTGTTCCATTGCCCACATCGAACTGACTTGATATGTCTGACCCTATTCGTACTTCAATTTTTCTTCCAAACAAAAAATTCTTTATCCAATTAAAAACTCTTCCACCTAGACCCATCAAGTGCAACTTTATCAACAACCCTTCCTTCCACATCATGTCATACGCTTTTTCTATATCAAAAAACACTGTAATGACTGATTCCTTATTTGCCTGAGCCTTTCTTATTTCATTTTCTAGTCTTATAACCGAATCCATGGTACTCCTCCCTTTCCTAAAACCACTTTGATAGTTTGCTAGTTTTCCACTTTTTTCTAGTATATATGATAACCTTTCTGTTATCATCCTTTCCATAATTTTGCATACATTTGATGTTAATGCTATTGGTCTATAACTTGTGGGTTTAGAAGGATCCTTGCCTGGTTTCCTTATTGGAATAACTACTGCTTCTTTCCATGCATTCGGTAATCTTCCCTCCTCCCACACTCTGTTATAAAGGTTCAGCAACTTTAAGAGTGCTTCTTTCCCTAGATGTTTTAGCATGACGTAGCATATCTGATCTTTTCCTGGAGATGTTGGTTTAGCTTTATTTATTGCTCTAATCAACTCTGCCATACTAAAAGGTTCATCAATTGTATCATCAGTTTTTTCCCTCCAGTCTAACACACCAGGATACTGATTCATTGTGTTTTCCTTTCTCATTTTGCATACTTCTGACAAGTTATCTGAACTGTGAATTTTTACAAATGTTTTTGCCATTACCTCTGCCTTATCCTTATTGGAGATTGCTGTACCTTCCTCAGTAATTATAACTGGAATTTCCCTTTCCCTCCTTACTCCACCCATCCTTTTTATCATTCCCCAAACCTCACCAACAGGCGTTGTTCTTCCTATTTCATTGCAAAAGTTCCTCCAACTTGCCCTTTTAGCTTGACGCACTGTTCTTCTCACATTAGCCTGTGCCTTTTTATACAGAATCAAATGCTGCATGTTATGGGTGTTTTTAACTAGTTTAAATGCTCTATTCCTGTTTTTAACAGCTTGACGACACTCTTCTGTCCACCATGGTACCAGTTTTTTATTCCTCCTTTGTTTACTCCTTGGAATAGATCCACCTGCTGCCATAATAATTGCTGATGTTATTTGTTTGTTTGTTTCATCTATATTGCCAGAAATGTCTATCTTTGATAATGATTCCTCACTTAATTGCTGGAATTTTACCCAATCTGCTCTTCTAAAACCCCATTTTGGTATTCCTTCACCTGGTATTATTTCCACTCGCTCTCCCACTGAGCATGATACTGGGTAGTGATCGCTGCCCACTGTAGTATCGCTCCAAACATGCCAGTTACTTATTCCAGCCAAAGGATTAGACACTAATGTAATATCCAATGCCGATTCATTTCCTGTTGTTATGTTTATTCTTGTTCCTCTTCCGTCATTCATACACACCAATTCCTTATCATCCATCAAATCTTCTATTACCCTTCCATTTACATCTGTATGTGAGCCCCCCCATATTTTACTGTGAGCATTAAAATCTGCACACCATATTACTTTGTTTCTATTATTTCCTTGTATCCTTAATAACCTATCTACTTCCAACCTTTTGCAAGGATTATAGTAGTTTATTATAACCACTTCCTCCCCTCTTTCCCACACTACTACCTTAATGTATTCTAAATCCTCTCCCTTTTCCAGTACCCTATATGGAACATCTTGTTTAATAAACGTAGCACACCCTCCTCCTCCCCGTCCCCCATTTTCTCTGTCATTTCTTATCCCTATAAATCCATGAATCACAAACTCTAAATTTGGCTTTAACCAAGTTTCCTGGATACACACTACATCTGGATTTATTTTCCTGTCTTTAATGAAATGTTTGAATTCCTGACCATTGGCCAGTAAACTTCTTGCATTCCATTGTAAGATGATAACCATTAATATTAACCAATACATGGTGCTTCCTGGCTTGACTGATTGGTGAGGTTCTCCCTCACTTCTTCCCACGTCAGTCCCACTAGTCCTAAATGATTTACTGCTGCTTTGACAACCAGCTGTATTTTATCATTTTTTGATTTAACTTCAGCTGTACTGTTTATCACTCCTGCAATAAACGTCACCAAGTCCTTTTTATCCACATAAATCTTGTCACTTGTTCTTTGTTGTTGTTCTTCCACCCCCAACTCTGCTTGTTCTATAGTGATATTATTGTGTACTCTTGACACTCTTGCTGCTTCTGCATAAGTGATCCTTCTTTCAACTCTTATTTTCTGGATTTTATTTTCCTGTCTCATCACCTCACATCCTCTATAAGCCACATTATGGCTTCCTCCACAATTACAACATTTTGGTTGCACTCCTGCTCCACACTTTCCGTAGTCATGCTCGCCCCCACATCTAGCACATCTCTTCTTCTCTTTACAGTTATTGGCTATGTGTCCAAACCTCTGACAGTTAAAACACCTCAATGGTTTTGGTACATACATTCTCACTGGGTAGCTCATATAACCTAGGTATACCTTTTTTGGCATATTTCCCCCCTCAAATTCAATCAATACCGTTTCACTATCCTTTTTCACTCCTTCTCTTGTAGTTTTTAATCTTTGTGCAATCACTATTTCCCCCCCTTTAAGATGTCTCTTAAGTTCTTCCATTCCTACATTCATTGGTACCCCTGTGATCACTCCTTTGCATCTTCCACCATTTTGTTCTCCCACCCTCCGTGTGTTTATCACTTTCAGTTTTCCAATCTCTTTTACTTTGATTGCTTTCTCAAATTGATCTTCATTTGCACAATTGACCAACAAATTTCCATCATTTAGGACCTTAGCATATAAGATCTCCCCTATCTTACTTGCCAGATGTTTTGTTAATACAAACGGGTTGATTATCTTCATGTTTTCTTGATCTTTTTCATTGAATCTTATTATGACTATAAAATTCTCATGTATTTCCTTCTCATTTCGCTCATGTTCTTCTTCCTCACTTTCCGAATTCTCATCATTTTCATTCCTTATTCTTTTATTCCCTTTTACCTGACTGACTCTCTTTTTTGAAACCTCTCCCTTCAATATTCCCTCATTTCCTTCTTTCTCTTCACTGTAATCCATTTCCGCCCACCTACCTACGTCTGATCCATTCACGAAGCAGTCGTGCTCAACCGCTCCCAAAACAGTATTTCCAATGTTTTTTGAATTTCCCGCTTTCATTCGATTACTATTTCCTCGATCACGTCCTGCTGATGTCGCCGCCATCCTCCTCTCAGAATCGAGTGGAACAAGATGGAAAGGCGCGAGATAGCGGAGGAAACGCCGTTAGCGTTAGCCAGAACCAGTCGCCGCTTCCGCCACGCGGTCTGCCTTGTCAAACAGTCCTGAGAACGCTGTTGATTAGCGACGCGCCGTCCCCCGCTTTGGGGCTACTATCACTCGCGTCTTTAGTCACATGATCAACACACATCCTGCTCCTCCTGCTGTCAGAGAGAGGAACTGCGTCTCATTCAGACATCAAAGTCTGATCATTCTGTTTCTTTTCTAGATCGTGATTGTCTCTAATCTTAAATGAGTTTGTCCTGTAATAGATCAGACACTTGTTCATGTACATATATATGTTTGTCATTCTATTTTATATGTTGCTGTAAAAATAAAATAATAACAGATCTGTATTGGAGTCGATCATGGTGCATCACTTCTGATTGTGAGTCTCAGATGTAAGAGAAGGGTTTAGAATGAGTTCAGCTTCGTCTCGTGATCAGTGTTTGTACTAAAGAGGAAAGCAGCTGTGTTAACTGTAATAAACTAATAAATCTGGCCAATAAGAAGTGCTTAATTTAGTTTTTACTCGACTCTTTTAAAGCAATACTTCATTGAAAAATATTTAAAGGATACATGGCAATATTTGAAACCATTTTCTTTCATGTTATTGAAATGATCTGTACTAACTAATGAGCTCATTAAAAATTTATAGTAATTTAAAATCGTTAAAGTAGTTAAATGCCTTGAATATTTTTTGTAATGGGTCTGAAGTTGTTTTTTTAAATCATTTGCTGTATTGTATATTTCAGAGCTCACATTAGAGAGCAGGTTGTGTAGTTAGGTCATGGCCATGAACTGTGTTTAGAGAGGAATATATGAGTTTAGGACATGTTCCTTGTCTTTGATTCCCTCTGAATGTCCTGGAAGAGGATGTTAAACAGTGCTTTCTGTGAAAAACACTCGACGAAGAACAGTTTCCTCGCAGCTGGCTGATGTTATTTTGACCGGTGTGTGTGTGGATGAATATGTATTATACGCTTTTTTGTGGATTCTTTTTGTCTCCTGAAAGTCTTTAGGAAGGATATTTCTTCAGCTGATGTAGTGGTTTGTTGTTAAACACCGTACTTCAGCCTCGTCCTCGGTCCTGACTCGTGAATCTGGATGTTCTCGTCTGATCGGTTTCCTACAGTCTGTTTATATTCATGACGGGTCTGTTTTGAACCAAACTCTGTTTCAGTGGTTCACCGGTCGGAGGTCGTGACCTCTGAAACACGCTTCTCCTGATGTGTGTGCTGTGTGTTTCTTCTGCAGGTTGACTATCGTGTTCTTCGCTCTGTCTGGTCTGGATGTTCTCAATGCTCTGGATCTCGTGGACAAGCCCGGTTTAATCGAGTGGATTTATTCCCTGCAGGTTCTTCCCACTGAAGACCGTGAGTGTGTGTTCATGAGCCGGTCTCAGCGCAGGAGCTGGTGTGTGAGATGTTTGTCACACATGTTCTCTCTTCTCTTGATGAACAGAGTCTAATCTCAGTCGCTGTGGCTTCCGTGGATCTTCACACATCGGCGTTCCCTACAACAGCTCGAAGGTAGCTCTGACGCGGAAGTGTGTAGTGTGCTAGCTAGAGCGTGACTAGCTGCTTCCGGTGTGTTAGCAGTGTTAGGAGCTGAAGGACGTCAGACACACAGCAGAGGCCAGCGCTGACCACTGAAGCTGAATCCTCTGAACTACTGTGATCTCCCAAACCACAGCCTTTCACACAGAATAAGGCTTTAAGAAGATCTCTGTCGTGGCATTAAACCTCACATGCACTGCAAGAATAACCCTTCTCTTCCTCAGTGTTTCTGTCTTGTTCTCCAAACATCCTTAAATCAAGAAGATAAGAAGTTTTCCGAGGAACTGATGTTTAATCAAGAACAAATATCTGTCAGTGGGAATGAAAACCTGTTTCACTGAGTTCAGATGAGTTTAGTGAGGCCACTGACAGATATCTGTTCTTCTTTTAATCATAAACTCACTTCATTTCTTAAAACAAGATTTCAAATCTCTTCTCATTTTTGCTCCTCCAGTAAATGTGTCTTGATTAATGAATCGTTATAATCTTTATAGTGTGATCAGAAGGTACAAGAAGTTATTTCTGTGTTCTAGTGCTTGCTAGCAGAGATGTTCAGGCATTAAGCTTCTGTTTTTGTAAGAGATCTGTTGGAAGATGATAAAACACTTCCTGGTCCTGTCTCTCCGCAGGGCCCCGGGGCTCCTCACACGTATGACAGCGGTCACGTGACCATGACCTACACGGGCCTGGCGTGTCTGCTGATCCTGGGAGACGATCTGAGGCGTGTGTGTAGAGAGGCGGTGATGAGCGGACTGAGAGCGCTGCAGCTGGACGACGGCAGGTTCGTTCTGACCTCGTCTCGTCTCGTCTCGCTCTCACACTGAGCCGTGTTTCTCTTCCTGCAGCTTCTATTCTGTTCCTGAAGGGAGTGAGAACGACATGAGGTTTGTGTACTGCGCCGCCTGCATCTGCTTCATGCTGGACGACTGGTCAGGAATGGACCGCCAGAGAGCCATCGATTACATCTGGAGGAGCAGCGTGAGTCCTGCACTTCCTGTCCACCTCCTGTCCACTTCCTGTCCACTCGTCTGTCTGCTCGATTCTGATGCATTATTAACTTCTGTAAGCGAATCCTCGGGATTATCCAGAAACACTGTGCGTTATTCCCGCTTTCAGCTGACCTCCTGACCTCAGCCGGGGTCAAAGGTCAGATCCCAGTGTACTCCAGCTCTTCCTGTGTGTGTGTTTCTGGGTAGGGTTGGGTATCCTTTGGGTTTTTTATGATAACCGCTGCCGAATCAATCCTTTAAAACGCCACAGATGCTTTTTTCAAAAATGACAACATTTATTTAATAACATAATTAAATTTAACAATAAATCAAAAGCTTAATGTATATGGAAACAAAAGTAAGTACACTATTATCGAGCGCTATAAACACACACGTCATGTCTGCTTCATGATGATTCGGATATAAACCAGCGATCACTGCGAATGAATAAAAAGAACATATAAACGTTTCGAATGATGAAACGTAAAGACAATAAACACATGACTGTCACAATCTGTTGCCATTTCTGCTATTTTCATAATAATGAAGTATAATTATAATATAGATGGCTTTTTTACAGTATAGAACATATGTTCTGTGATAAGAAGCCACAACAGGTGACAAAAGGAAGTAAAACATGTCATAATGTTCTCTTTTGAATGAATGAATGAAGAATAATCGATCACTGATGATGGTGATGAGAGGACGAACCGCTCAGGGTTTAGAGTGGCACTGAAATCTTCTTCTGAAGCCAGCGCTGTTCTGGTGTTTATGACACGGCTCTCTCCTCCTGTGCTTCAAACACACACACACACACACACTGCTCCTAAACCAGCTTTAGTGTCTCAGACTCACACAGACACACACACACACACACACACACACACACACACACACACACTGCTCCTAAACCAGCTTTAGTGTCTCAGACTCACACAGACACACACACACACACACACACACTGCTCCTAAACCAGCTTTAGTGTCTCAGACTCACACACACACACACACACACACTGCTCCTAAACCAGCTTTAGTGTCTCAGACTCACATAGACACACACACACACACACACACACACACACACACACACTGCTCCTAAACCAGCTTTAGTGTCACAGACTCACATAGACACACACACACACACACACACACTGCTCCTAAACCAGCTTTAGTGTCTCAGACTCACATAGACACACACACACACACACACACACTGCTCCTAAACCAGCTTTAGTGTCTCAGACTCACATAGACACACACACACACACACACACACTGCTCCTAAACCAGCTTTAGTGTCTCAGACTCACATAGACACACACACACACACACACACACACACACACTGCTCCTAAACCAGCTTTAGTGTCTCAGACTCACACAGACACACACACACACACACACACACACACACACTGCTCCTAAACCAGCTTTAGTGTCTCAGACTCACATAGACACACACACACACACACACACACACACACACACACACGCACACACACACACACACACTGCTCCTAAACCAGCTTTAGTGTCTCAGACTCACATAGACACACACACACACACACACTGCTCCTAAACCAGCTTTAGTGTCTCAGACTCACACACACACACACACACACACACACTGCTCCTAAACCAGCTTTAGTGTCTCAGACTCACACACACACACACACACTGCTCCTAAACCAGCTTTAGTGTCTCAGACTCACACACACACACACACACACACACACACTGCTCCTAAACCAGCTTTAGTGTCTCAGACTGACACACACACACACACACACACACACTGCTCCTAAACCAGCTTTAGTGTCTCAGACTCACACACACACACACACACACACACACACACACACTGCTCCTAAACCAGCTTTAGTGTCTCAGACTCACACACACACACACACACACACACACTGCTCCTAAACCAGCTTTAGTGTCTCAGACCTCGAGTGACACCAGGATACACACGAGTGAGCGCTGACCTCTCGTCAGGATAATAATCATCCTGTCATCATTTAGTCGCCTCGCGTCATTCAAGCATCATGAGCTCAAGAGAAGATATTCTGAAGGATGTTCGGGAACCAAACAACATTGACTTTCACTGAACAGACAAAAATCATGAAGTCTTCTTCTGTGCTCCACTAGAGAGAGTCTGAGTCACACGAGGGAGAGTAAATGATGACACAATGATCATTTCTGTCTAGTGTTGATGTCATGATGAAGGTGTGGTTTTAATTGCTGTGTTCTGTGTTCAGTCGTATGACAGCGGCATCGGTCAGGGAGCTGGACTCGAGTCTCACGGTGAGTCACGCTCCTCTCCTCAGTCTCTGTCAGTCGAGCTTGTGATGATAACGGCTCTGTCCTGGCTCAGGCGGATCCACCTTCTGTGCCGTGGCGTCTCTGTGCATGATGGGAAAGCTGCAGGAGGTGTTCAGCGAGCGAGAGCTGAAGCGGATCCGGCGCTGGTGCATCCTCAGACAGCAGACGGGCTTCCACGGACGACCCAACAAACCTGTGGACACCTGCTACTCCTTCTGGGTCGGAGCCACGCTGGAGGTGCGTCCCACACCAGACTCTCAGGGTCCTACGTGTTCACCACCCAGTCCTAACGTTCTGAATAACACGGAATTACTAAATCAAAAGTAGGTCAGTGCACTATGCGTGATATGGACTCATGTCTGTGAAATATCAAACCGCAAAAAGACTACCGTATTTTCCGGACTATAAGTCGCACTTCTTTTCATAGTTTGGCTGGTCCTGCGACTTATAGTCAGGTGAGACTTATTTATCAAAATTAATTTGACATGAACAGAAAACACTCTCTCGGCTGTAGACGGTAATGTTTTCTCTTGGTTCTTGATTCTAAATAAATGCAACTTTTAGTCCGGTGCGACTTATGTTTTTTTTCCTCGTCATGATGTATTTTTGGACTGGTTAGGGTTAGTATAGGGTTAGTTAGTATAGACTTATACTTAGGTGCGACTTATAGTCCGAAAAATATGGTAATTAAATATGAATCTTGCATGTTCTGCGTGTCTCTGTATGACATATTGAAACGTCGCTTGCGCTTTTTACAGAGCTGCTCTGTAGAGCTGAAGATCTTTGCGCGAACACGACGGGACCCGATGGGTCCGGTCAGGTTCGGGCTTAATTTATATCATCTTATGCGGGCTCGGGTCGGGCTCGTGCTCGCTCCGGTTTGCGCGGTAACCGAACGGTCAAGTGATGTGTTTCGATTTAGCGCGAGAAAGATGCGCGTGAATGCTGAGAGGTGTAACGGAGGCTTGCCTCTGGCGATTATGTTTTGGTCGCACCAGCAACTAAAGCAAAGTCTGAGGAGTGGGAAAGTTGTGACCGTGTTTCTAATGAGAATAATGAGTGAATAATGACGCACCATCAGTGAGCGCAGGAACACACTGAACACATCTACAGTGGATTCAATCATGTTCCTCCACAAAAACACATGTAGACCTAGCCTAATCTCTCCGAGTAAAGGTTTATCAGATGATAACTAAATATTAATTGAGTCTAAATGAGCCTATGTCTAGAGTGCTGAGATGTTACGATGTCACAGAGGACTTATTTTATTTCTTTATTCCAACTTCCACGTGGTGTAGTCGGGCTTTTAAACAGCTGTCAAGCAAAATGTACCTGTCGGGCTCGGGCCGAAACCTGTCGGGCCTAACTTTTAAAGCCCGATTACAGCTCTACTGCTCTGAGAGAAAACTATCATCATACTGTATACACACACACACACACACAGACACAGACACTGACACACACAGACACTGACACACACAGACACTGACAGACACACACAGACACTGACAGACACAGACACTGACACACACACAGACACTGACACACACAGACACTGACACACACAGACACTGACACACACACACAGACACTGACACACACACACACAGAC
>NW_026775198.1:297500-310000 GCF_963082965.1 Carassius carassius
GATCTTTAGACTGTCAATCACATCTTTTCAGCAGCCTCAGTTACAGAAGTATTTCCCATTCATTTCTTCCATAAGAATTAGGTTTCCAAAATTAGATTTGATTTGATTTGAAAACAATCGGACCAAACTTGCAAGATACTTGCGAAGCAACATCAAATGAAACATAATGTCTACATATAAAGAGATGCTGGTTTACAGATGTTAGTGTGTGTATAGAAACAGTAAATGCACTGCTGATCAAAAGTTTGAGTTCAGTAAGATTTTTTATTTATTTTTTATTTCTGTATTTAGCCTACATTTATTTGATCAAAAATACATTAAAATGTTGAAATATTATTCTTATGTCAAACATCTGTTTTCTGTGTGAATCTGTGTTAAAGTGTAATTTATTTCTGTATTTTCAGCATCATTCCTCCAGTCTTCAGTGTCACATGATCTTCAGAAATCAGAATAATATGATGATTTACTGCTTAAGAAACATTTCTGATTATTATCAATGTTGAACAAATTAATATTTTTGTGGAAATTTTGTGCTACATTTTATTTTTCAGGATCCACAGATGAACAAAGTTCAGAAGAACAGCATTTATATGAAACGGAAATCTTTTGTAACATTATAGACCACTGTTCAAAAGTTTATAGAGTCAGTAATTGTTTTTTCTTTTCTGTTTTGTTAGAAATTAACCCTTTTATTCATCAAGGATGGATTAAATTAATCAAAAGTGACAGTAAAGACATTTTTAATGTAACAAAAGATTTCTATTTTTTAATAAACGCTGTTGTTCAGGAATCAGAAAATCAGAAATGAGCAGAAAATGTTTTATGAAGATCACTGGAGACTGGAGTAATGATGCTGATGTAGTTATTAATTGCTCCATTATGTGATTGAGAGTCTCGTGGCAGGATCGGTGTGTTTCGACTCTGATCTCTGTTCTGAATCACAGGGAGAGGAAGCTTTCACCAGGTCTTCCTCTTTTAACGATTACTTTAAAAAAATTAGTTGAAATAATGTTGAAATCATGACTTCATCATTGATTAACGACCTCGTCTGTTTGAACGGTTTCTAAGTTATTGTTAAATCAGTTCCGATGTGGAGGAAAAGAATGGGATTTTGTGTCTTTCGCTTCCAGTTATCTCACCTGTACAAAACAGTCTGTTATTCTGCTTGATATAGCAAGCAGGTGTTTATCATATTATTTTAACGTTTTGTCATAAGTAGGGTTAGTTGTAGTTATTTATCTGTAGCTCTGAAGCAGAAGTCTCCTGTTCAGTTATGTACTGAAAACGAGGCGTGTCCTGTGGGAGAGACGCTGATGACATCACAGGGTTCTGAACGGGTCAGCATGAATTATTCATGAGCTCTTAAAGACACAGTACTGTGTTGAGTGTGTCAGCAGCAGCTGTTGAGTGCCACTGATCTATCGTCTCCTTCTGTCCCGCAGACCTTCTACACACGTACTTCGGCATCTGTGGCCTGTCTCTGATCGGAGAAGCTGACCTGCGGAAGCTGCATCCGGCGCTGAACATCAGCATGCGTGCGTTCGAGCGTCTGCGGCAGCTGCAGGGGGTCTGGAGAGAGAAGACCACCTGACCACAGACCAGAGCTCAGATACACACCGATGAACAAATGATCACATCCAGCATAGTCAATTATTAAAGGGAAAACTGAAAATCCCATTCATTTCCTCCACATCGGAACTGATTTAACAATAACTTAGAATCCGTTCAAACAGACGAGGTCGTTAATCAATGATGAAGCCATAATTTCAAAACATTATTTCAACTAATTTTTTTTAAGTAATCGTTAAAAAGAGGAAGACCTGTTGAAAGCTTCCTCTCCCTGTGATTCAGAACAGAGATCAGAGTCGAAACACACCGATCCTGCCACGAGACTCTCAATCACATAATAATCGTAGGCCACAAGTTTGTTTCATCGTCTGCCATGTTTAGTTTCTGCCTTACAGACAGATGAGCTGTTACTGGAGTAATAAGCACTGTTTATCTCTTTATATATAATATATTTCTGCTTCTTGTTCTTCTGTGAAATCATTGAATATGTCTCAGGTGTCTTCAGGATGTTACAGTGAGTGCTGTATACACACGAATGTGTTTCAAGGATCAAATAATGAAATTATTTTTTCTATCTTGTGATATCTAGTGTCTAGTCACACTGCTCGTATTTTATTATGGTGTAAAGTTGAAGTGCTGAACTGACGGACTGTGAGAGTCAATAAATGAAGAGCTTTTATCACGTCTGAGAAATAAGCGTTTATGATGCTGCTGGTGAGAAACAAGTATTTAATAACAGTTCAGTTCAAGAAACATGTCTGAGATTTCTTTGAGATTTAGCCATCATTCACCTCAGGACAAAAAACCCTCTGTCAAATATTACATCATATACTGTTTATATACTTTAATTACATGTTTTGAGGAATATATTGCATTAAGGGTCGTGTGCATATTAATGGAAATGTGTATGTGAGCAAAGATCACCTTGCTAAATCATTAACTTAGAATTGTATGAACTATGAATATAACTGTACAATTACACACACACACACACACACACGCAAACATCCTTGTTTGTACTGTTTCTTTTGACTCATGAATTACAAAATGTAAGTGTAACTGAATGGAAATGTCTGAATAAAACTCTTTCTTGTTTTATTCTTTTGAAAAATATTCTACCCGTCTGGATCTACTAGAATAAAGGGAGATTTTCCAGAGATTCTTCTTCACTTCAGCTATTTTGATTTTGTTGTCATGCATAAGAAGCACAAAAGTTTTTATAGGACAATGATGCAGAATTATGGCTCAGAGACTGTTTGGATTTAGTGTCAAACCTAGAAAGCATCAGATGTAAAGATCTGTCCGTGTGCTGCATGTCGCTCCAGATGGAGGAACTACATCTGTTCAGAGTCTGAATGACCCACATAAACACCGAGATCACATACAGCATGTTAAATGAAGCAGATCTTCTGAAGGAGCATCCTGCCTTTGCTGGGTGACGGGCTGAGACTGTGGATCAGTGTTTATTCATCAGTATTTCATCATGTCTACACAAACACAAAGCAGGGCTGATTTTGTCCTGCTCCTGCTCTCATAATATTTTCGACATGATTCTGTCTTCACGCTCACACACACGCTCAAATGATCTTTATTTTCAGGTTATCTGTTTATATGTGTGACCTGATGAAAGTTTCATCACTCGACAGATCTACACAAAGAGCTGTCATTCCCACGAGGCCACGCCCACCGAGCGGCCGAGTGGGCGGAGTCTCGCGTCTCCAGATCATCCTCGAGTTGAATGAAATTTCCCTCTAAATCCGCGAGCGGTTCTGACAGAAGCTGTTCCCGCGCGGAGGATGCCGACACGAGGACACAGATAACCAGACCACCATCATCATCATCATCAGCAGGATGTCGGACCCGGAGATGTCGGAGATGTCGGAGTTCTCGAGTCTCGTGGAGCGCATCGAGAGAGGCGAGGTGAGCGTCACATCTGCTCTTCATCTGAGGATGATGATGATGTTCAGATCTGCTGCAGCCAGCACGAGACGTTCCATGGAACGAGCAATCTTTATATGTAATAATAATAATTGTGCTATTATAATTATAATTGGTGCTTTATAATCGCTCAATCATCGCCTCTTATGTGCTGTTGTCAAGATCCCGTTCATGTGACGTCACTGCTCCACCTAATCTTTTTTCCATCATGTATAATAATGTTGTGAGTGAACATGAGAGGATATTTGTGGGGCGTGCTGGAAAGAATGTAGTGTACATAAATAATGATTGGTATGGTGTATAATGAGGCGTTCTGGCCCCGCCCCTTGTTTAAAAACCTGATCGTTTCGCTGCAGGGTTGCTATAGTGACGGCCGGAGGCTCCGCCCACACTCGGCTTGTTGCGCTCGCGCGCGCGTTACCGGCGCGTTACATTGTTCGATTCGTCCTCGATCTGCGCGAATCTCTCGTTTGAGAAGTTGAGTCCGGAGCACAGAGTTTGTCCTTCATTCCTTCATTGCGATGTCCAGGCGAAGCTCGCTGCTAGTAAGTCCGTGAATCCGGTTCATCCTCCTGAATGAAGCCGCTGTTGTTTGCTGACGGAAAGTTGAACCGGTTGTTTGAATTTATTTAATTTATACATATTTTAAAATGCTTTTCGAATAAAACACCGGCCTTGTATAGGCGCTCATCCTCGTGACAGAGTTTCACAACTACTTAATCTCACTTCTTATGCTTGAGACAGAAAGACGAAAGTGAACAATGGAAGAAGTTCCCCAAACGCGCGTCATCGACGCACCGACGCGCGGGGGATCTGCGCGTTGACGCTAAAGGCCGAGTTTGTGTTCCGCAGGTTCCGATGAAGAGCATCGAGCGGGAGCTGATCTGCCCCATCTGCCAGGAGCTGTTCACACACCCGCTCATCCTGCCCTGCCAGCACAGCGTGTGCCACAAGTGCGTCCGAGAGCTGCTGCTGCCCAGCCACGACGACTCGATCAGCACCGATGCGGGCTCCGAGAGCTCGAACCCGGGCAGCCCTCGCGCCAGAGTCCCGTCCCCGAGCATGGAGAGGCTGGAGCGCCTGGTGCGATCAGGTATCGAGCTCAGAAACATCGAGATCTCAAGACATTATACTTGATCTGACGCATCTTAGACCCGAGTAAACACACTTTATTGATCAGGAGAACAGATGTGATCTGATTTAGCATCAGAAACTAAATTAAACAGCAGAATATCATGGCACAGAATCAATTTCTTTCTCAGTATTTTTGTCTTGTCCAGCATCCTTAAATCAATATAAGTGATAAATTGAAATTGTGAGCTTATGCTTAAAACTAAAACGAATATCTATCAGTGTGGAATAAAAACTTTTCTCTTTGAATTCTGTTGATTTTTTTTTTTCAGCCCATCGGCAGATATTTGTTCTTGTTTTTTAATTACAAACTCCCTTCATTTTGATAAATTTAGCTAAACAAGACGTATTTCAAGTCATTTTGCTTTTCAAGTAAATGTAAATAGTTTGAAGAATCTTTAGACATTTGCACTGAAAAATGAATAGAACTTGGGGGAGATGAACAGCAGAATAAATTACATAAGCTTATGTTGGCGATAACAAAAACAGTCTCATTTATTGCTGCAGGGTTAGGTCACTGTTGTGTTAGTGTCTTTCCTCATCTCTCTTTTTACACTGTTGGCTTTCATTGCAGTTTTTCCCCAACAAATGTGATGCTGTTTTTATGTTCGTACAGTCACTGGTTGTGAATCAGGTTTCACTCCACTTCTGTTCACGTTTAACCATTGTTAGTCTTGTTTCACTCTTCTCTCTGTTGCCTGCAGCTTCGCTGAGGAGGTCGTTTGGAGGGAGAGGTAGATGTGGGTTATGTAATTTAATTAGCAGTAGTGAGTACTCTGTCTCTAGAACCCTGTCCTCTCGCTCTTCTCGCGCGCAACGCTCTCCGTAAACAACAGAGGAACGAATCTCGAGTAGATGCCGCTTAAAGGGTTAGTCGTGAAAAAATGAAAATGTTCTGCTAATTTACTCATCCTCGGATCATCCAAGCTGTAGTGACTTCTACTCCTTCAGTCGAACAGTAAAGACGATCTTTATCTGAAACTGTGCTCACTTTGAGAATCAGAAACACATTTAACCGACAACACAGAATGAATCCCTGTGGCTCCTGACGATATACCGAAACGATCAATCTGTGCAATAAACTTTATTTTCAGCATTATTTCCTGTAATCCAGAGCCTCAGGGAAACAGTCCGGTTCACAAATGAATCATTCTTTTGAACCGGTTCATTTTAGTGAACTATTTGAACCAGTTCTTCAAAGCGGACTGAATCAGTTCAGACTCGAGCATTACAGATCTACAAGTTACTCAATCAAACTCACTTTCAGATGCTGGAAATGAGCCGAAACACAGGTGAATCTGATCCAGTGATGAATGAACGAACTGATTCAGTGCTCCGGTTCCTCCAGCGGTCACTGAACTGAGGAACCCGTTCGACTCGGACCGAACACAGAAGAGCCGCTGATCTAAGCATGAACAGTTTTTATGGTTTCTCACCGTTTATGTAGAAAGGTGATCTGGTGAAGACTAGTTTATATGCTTTAAATATAAACACATCCGCATTTAACATTATTATTGGCTGATTTAATAATTATGTATATGTGACATCACTGCAAGACTGAGCCAGTTCATTGAAACTCTCAGAAAGCTCCAGTTCTCTGAATCGAATCGTATTTCTCAGTCTGCTTGAGGCTCTGGATTACAGGTAATAATGTTGTAAATTAGGTTCAATTTCTTTCACATACTGAACGTTTCGCTTCATAAGACCAAAATATATCATCATCAGGAGCCACGGGGATTCATTCTGTGTTGCCTAATGTGCTTTTCTTTGACTCTCAAACTGACGGTAGCCATTGACTTCACCAATGAGCACGGTTTCAGCTAAAACTCTCTTTACTGTTCTACTGAGGTAATAAAAGTCACTACATCTTGGATGGTCTGTGGAAGAGTATATTAGCAGGAAAACTTACATTTTTGGGTGAACTGTCCCTTTAAATCCCTGGTGAGCGTCTGTTGAGTGTGTTGATCAGATCTCTGCGGTGTGTCTGCGTCTGTGAGAACCCGTGGTTAATGTTCCCGTGGAGGACCGCGGGAATCCCACAGCGTCCGTGAGGAACAACCGCTCATGCCGGAGAACATTGAGACATGTTTCTTCTAGACAACCACAACTAACTAAATAGCAGTGAACTAGCAGAATGTTCTCGTCACATGATGATCTTCCTTCGACCGGTGCGTGTGTGAAGCCTGCGGCTAGGAGACGCCGTCGAGCTTCAGTGAAATGTGCTCCGTAGTCTGAGTTTCAGGACCTGCTCAACCCTTCTGTGTCAAGCGCTCCTCTCACGGCTAACAGATGAGACCCTGTCTGTTAAACGTGAGCCGGCGGGTCTGACAGTGTGTTATCTAGTGACGGCCGTCTCTTCTTCTTCTGAGTGGCCTGTTTCTGCTCTGAGCGTTTATTTATTCCTCATTGCGGCAGCATCAGCTCCCAGCATGCCGCGCTGCACACACCCCCCCAACCCCCCCCCCCCCCCCCCCCCGAGCGGCCCGAGTACACGCTTTACTTCAGTCTGACTCCCTTCCCCGTGTCCCGCTCAGATCTCCCGTCCTGTTCATCATCGCGCTGGAGTGCGTCTGCATGCGCCGCTTCCTTCCATCCGTGCTGCATACAGTGCTGTGGTGTTGTCTCTTCTTTGGTTTGTTTGCATTTCACTTTGCTGTTCTTTGTCATCAGTGCTTGCTGGAGAAGTGATTTCATTCACCCTGACCAGGACTGTCTGGAGGTTGATCTCACTTTAAAGCTGCTGTGTGTGATCATCTGGCCCTCACTGGCACTAGAGATGCTAGAAACTGAACAAAAGCTGAGATTCTTAGCCCTGAATGTAAACGTGATAAGTGATGCATGAGTTGACCGTAAAGAGGTCACGCTTACTCTAGAAACTCTAGGTTAGGGTTGGGTTACGCTTGTTTAGCTCAACGTCTCATGCTACTGTTTACACAGTCAAAGAAGTTCCTGCCTCTGTTCCTTTAGAACAGGAAAAATAAACATGATGTATTCTTAATGTAAGCTGTGTTTTAAAGGAGTGTAGATGGCATGCTGGGAATTAAAATAATCAGGTTCAGTTTTCAGCCCAGTGTGTCGTAATTAATTGCATCAGTAATTAATTCTTGAGGAGTGAAACCCGGACGCTTCACACACTTCTGACTCGACCAGTGATCATCTGTTAGACTGAATAGTTGTTGACCAATATCTGTTTTTTGACAGCCGATATCTTGGAAAGCCGATATAATTGTATTTATTTGAATTAATATTCAAGAAATTTGAAATCATTTGGAAATGGATTAAAAAATAAATGTGTAAAATAAACATACTTATACATTAGATGACAAAGTATTTGTCACAAATAAATAAATATTTAATAAAAATATAATTAAAAAGCAAGTAAAGACTTTAACCAACAGGGCAGTCAGTATTCTGTGAAGTTAGTGTGCATTGGGAATCATATTTTACAAATAAAGGCAGGGTAAACAATGGAAGAGTGTTTGTGGAAACCTGTCAGGAAATCATCAGTGAATGATCAGTTCAGTTTGGGAGAGCAGAAATGACACACGGCAGCTTTAAAAACAGTGACCTCAATCTCATTCAGCAATGAAATAGATTACAGAGAGGCCTGTCATTCAGCTTTTTGCTTAAAATTAGTTTTTAACTGCCATTTTTTGATCTTTTGTTTCTCGTGTCCAGATCACTGTCTGCTGTTGTGCTGTGTTCAGTTTGTTTCTCAGAGTCACTCCACGTGTGTCTGACCTTTGTTGATCACTAGTGCTTCATTGTGTGTGTGCGTGTGCGCGTGTGTTACTCCCCCTTTATCTTGACCGCTGTCACGTGTCGCTGCATCAGGGTCCATATCTTCTCCTGGATGGAGGCGCTCCTCCGTCACTCCCCGGGTCACCACCTTCCCGTGTCCCGGCTGTCAGCATGACATTGATCTCGGGGAGCGAGGGATCAGCATGCTCTTCAGGAACTTCACTCTGGAGAGCATCGTGGAGCGTTACCGTCAGGCGGCCCGAGCAGCCGTGGCCATCATGTGCAACGTCTGCAAGCCGCCCGTCCAGGAGGCCACCAAGAGCTGCATGGACTGCAAGGCCAGCTTCTGCAACGAGTGCTTCAAGATGAACCATCCCTGGGGAACACCCAAAGCCCAGCACGAGTACGTGGGACCCACCACCAACTTCAGACCCAAGGTCCGTATCAGAGCCAGCACCGCTGCGCTGTATCAGCTGCTGTCATTGATCTAACCCATCACTCCCTGGGTTCCAGGTGCTCATGTGTCCTGAGCACGAGATGGAGAAGGTGAACATGTACTGTGAGGTGTGCCGGCGTCCCGTGTGTCATCTGTGCAAGCTCGGCGGATCTCACGCTAATCACAGAGTCACTTCCATGAGCAGCGCCTACAAGATCCTGAAGGTGCGTCCAGTTTAAACACATTCACTGGCCTGTTTGTGTGTCCATGTTCAGAAAAGCTCACACCTGGGCCTTTACATCTCAGAATTGCTAGTTCATGTCGTGCTATTCTGACTTCTTTTCTCAGGGTTTATTGAGAGTTTAAATCTTACAATTCTGAGAAAAAAATCAAACACTTTTTTTTCTTCTATTCAGTGACAGAAAGTGATTTGTAATGTTAGTAAGAGTCATAATTTAGAAATAAATGGCCATGTTCTACCCTGATTTTGTCCCTGTAATGTGAACCGTTTAAATGGGCGTGTCTCTTTAAGACTTCAGTGTTAACCTCCACTGCTGTGATTGGTCAGTGTCTCTTCACGGTAACAATTACAGGTTAATCGTCACTTGTTATTCTGAGTGCCTAAGATGTGTTTTTTGTTTCTACAGGTTATCTTAAGTGTGTTTCCATTTATTTAGTTTTAGTATAACTTTATAACACCATGCTTTATTTGTTTAAAGTAGAAACCAAACCAATGTTAGCCAAACCTAACCTAACCTAAACCAGTTTCATGGGAATAATTAACCATTATGCTTTGTGGCATCTTGTAGGCCTAGAAGACCAAGTCAGTTTTCTCAATCTGTGACCTGTTTAAAGTGTTCATGGCTGAGCTGAAACCAGCGCTGTTGTGTTCCTGCTCAATAGATTTGTCCAGAGAGAGGTCAGTCGCTCCGTCTCTGTCAGCGTCTGCGGAGTCAGAAATATTAGACGACTGCAAACAGGAGCCGTGGCTCATCCATTTTTAATGCAGTATTTCTATCTTAAGATGTTCTGTCCAGGTCCCTGTGTTGTAGATCACTAAAGCTGTATGAGGCGTCCAGCGCTGTCCAGAAATCATGCTTCGGCCGATTGTTCCACCGTGTTCTCATGGGCTTCACTTTTCTGTCAACAGGAGAAGCTATCGAAGAGTATCCATTACCTAATCAGTAAAGAGGACCAAGTGAGGACTCAGATTTCTGAGCTGGATGTGTTGATCCGTCACACAGAGGTAACGGCGAGCTCATTTCCTGCTTGATCCTGTTTGGTCAGAACAATGGCAGCAGACGCTGTTTAGCGGGAGTTCATGAAATGAAGCAGTCACAGCGTCGAAACAAATGCATGTTATTACAGTTTAAAGGTTTATTTCACTTGTTTTACTGGTGTTTGTTTAAAAATAGGAACATGAATAAAGAATTTGGTCACGTTGTCCAACCCTACTATGACCCAAATCTCTTTTTTGTTTTGTTCCCTTGACTTCCTTATTTATTTTAAATAGGGAAATTGATTTGTCTGTACTGCTTAGTAACTCTTAAAATAGTCAGAAAATGTCATGATAAGATCATGGTTTTGTGTATTTGCATGATAGTCTCATGAGCTTCCTCTGAACGCAGGAGAACGGGCAGCTCGCCGAGAGACGCGCCAACGAACACTTTGAGCATCTTTTCGAGACGCTTCAGGAGAGAAGGACGGAGATGCTGCGCTCCATCGAGCAGTCGAGGAACCTGCGGGTGGAGCGTCTGCGGGCGCAGGTGGAGGAGTACCAGGGCATGCTGGAGAACAGTGGCCTTGTGGGATACGCTCAGGAGGTGCTGAAGGAGACGGATCAGTCCTGCTTCGTCCAGACGGCCAAACTGCTGCACGTCAGGTTCGTCCTCTTCATGTCTCAGGATCTCTGACCGCAGCGTCAGATTCAGACACGTGTCTGTAATCCACAGTCTTTGTCCTCTGGCTTGTGTTTCTAGATTTAAACAAGGTTCACCGTTCATTCACTGTAATCCTGATCTCTGTTAGTCCTCAAAGCTGCTTTGGCTTTCACTTTCCCACAATCCCTGAGTCACTGCTTCTGCTTCGCCACATGATCTCAGCCGATCTTTAGGACTCATGGCAGTTACACACTTCATACAGTACAGATCGTTTCAAAGCAGCTCCAGAGTAATGAATCCTGTCATTAATTCAGATGATTTAAAACATCTGGACAACTCTTCCCAGACAACTAGACGAAGTTCATCAAGACGGACTTAACATTGGCTTGAGAAAGCCTTGCCTGAAAAATTTAAGTAGTTGTAAAAGTTTTAAACTGTTTTAAAGATTGAAATGATAGAATGATTAGAAATATTAGGTAGAATGGAAGCTTAAATGAGTCTAATGTGTGTCCTGCAGCACAGAAGCAGTCATCAGTAGCACAGGGATCTTTACAGCAATAGACAACAACACACTGTATGGGTCACAATTATACATTTCCCTTTCATGCCAAAAATCATTAAGATATTATTTAAAGATCATTTTCATGAAGATATTTAGTAAGTTTCCTACCATAAATATATCAACTTAATTTTTGATTAGTAATATGCATTAAGAACTTCATTTGAACAACTTTAAAGATGATTTTCTCAATATTTAGATGTTTTTGCTCCCTCAGATTCCAGATTTTCAAATAGTTGTATCTCAGACAAATACTGTGTTCGATCTTTCTCAAGCAGCGTAATGAATGCAACTGTTCCTCTGGGATCTGTAATGCACTTCTGGTAGTGTGTCATGGTTCTGATTTTCTCTCTTGATTGAATCAATGTTGTGTGCAAGTAATTCATGAAACATTTCTGCGGTGCTGTTGGGAAATATCCACTTTATTTCACATCAGTTGAGTGTGGTTTTGTGAACAGGATTCAGAAAGCCACCGAGTCGCTGAAGACCTTCCAGCCTGCAGCGACGCCGTCGTTTGAGGAGTTTGTGCTGGACACATCGAAGGAGGAGATCCTGCTGAAGGAGCTGAGCTTCAGCGGCGGTGAGAGTAATACACTTACAGGCTTTCTGAACCATCGGGGTTTCTTGTGTTCATCTGTCCTGAGCTGTGAGGTCAGTCCTGCTGAGCAAAGGCTCCCAGGGAGCGGATGGAGAATCGGTCAGGTTTTATCCTGATTAGCACAATTTTAACATTGTGAGACACTTTCACCTGTTTAGATGCTGACCACAGAAGCGCAGGAGCTCATTGATCAGCACTAATGCTTCTGATGGCTGGAATCTCTTGCTGTAATGTGATTGGCTGAATCTCTTGCTGTAATGTGATTGGCTGAATCTCTTGCTGTAATGTGATTGGCTGAATGGTTGACGGTGGTTTTCCATCATCAGCTTTAATTCTGCCGCAGCAGAGTCTCTCAGCTTTTTGCCATATTTTCTGCTGCTGTCGTCTCGTGGACTTCTCTGTCCGGATCAATAGCTTGTTATTCACTGAGAAGCGTTTCGGGCGTCGTGCCTGGGCTCTTGGCAGACCGTGACGGGCCCCGTTTCCACGGTGACCAGCGGGCCTCGTCCTCGGGGTCACGTGTGTCTCTCTGTGTTGGGACGGTTTAAACAACAATAGCAGGACTCAGAGACGGCAGATTTATGCTGCATTTCACAGCAGATGCATAAAGATCCTCCTTTATTCCAACAGCGCTTTCAGAATGAGTCG